>NC_043980.1:5776194-5913694 GCF_902150065.1 Myripristis murdjan | reverse complement strand
GCCCGTCTCTCCCCGGGGCGCGGGCAGAGCGCGAGCCGGCCGCAGGCAGGGAGAAAAGACAGAGAGAGAGAGAGAGAAGGAGGGAAGGAGACTGGAGAGACACGACGAGAGTGAGAGAAATCGTGCGCAGCGCTCCAGACCAAAGCAAACGCAGCGTGCGCAACACAGGAGGAGGATGATGATGATGATGATGATGATGTGGAGGAGGAGGAAGAGGGAGAAGCCTCAAAGTTGGGGGGATTCCGTATAAGAGAGAGAGAGAGAGAGAGAGAGAGAGAGAGTGAAAGAAAGAGAGACAGAGGAGGGAAGGAAAAAAGTAGAGAAAAGCAAATTCCCTCGTCTATCCTCTCTTTTCTTCTTCTCTCTTCTTCTTGTTCTTGTTCTTCTTCTTCTTGTTTTGTCGCTTCACCTGTTCCCAGGCGCCTCCGTCTCTCCAAAGAGCCTCCAGCTCTCTGAGGATGGTGGCAGTCCTGCTGTCCAGCCTCTCTCTCTCTCCCTCCTCCCCCCTTCCCCTCTCTAAATACCCCTCCTCCCCCTCCCTCCCACCCTCCCTCCCTCCCACCTCTCCACCCCCCTCTTCCTTTTCTGTATTTTGCTCTTTCCCATCATCCCCCTCTCTCCCTCCCTGTCATTCATCCCATGTGTTTCCCTTCCTCTGTATTGATAGGGATGCTCATGTGCCAGTGAGATTGGTGTGTGTGTGTGTGCGTGTGTGTGTGTGTGTGTGTGTGTGTGTGTGCAGAGTAGAGGATGATGCAGGGATGAGGGTTAAGCCCTGCTGTATTTGGGCAGAATCCCCCTGCTGGATGGATGGATGGATTAACCCCTGCTGCACCGGGCAGGTCAAGAGAGAGTGAGAGAGAGAGAGAGAGAGAGAGAGAGAGAGGGGGGGAGCAGGCTCACGATGCTCTTTTACTGCCTCTCTCTCTCATACACACACACACACACACACACACGCACACACACTGGATCATAGATGCTTACAGACATAGAATATAGATGGCAACAAGATATTGATAGAGGACGATATTTGCAGGTTTGGCAACATAAGGGAATTCCTTGCTAGTGTGCGTGTGTGTGTGTGTGTGTGTGTGCGCAGGGGTATGCACCAATGTACAGACACAGGGACTTGGAGAGAGAGCGAGAACGAGGAGATGCAGCTCCTGTTTCTCTCCTCAGAAGGCAACTCCACTCTCTGCAAGGAGTGATGCAGGAAAGAATCCTTGTTTTGGTGGCCATGGCAACGGTTTTCTGAGAACCCCCCCCCCCCCCCCCCCCCCCCCCCCCCGCCCCCCCCCCCCCCCCTCAACACACACTTACACACACACACACACACATATATGCACACACACACACACACACATACCACCAACACACGCCACCCCCACCCAGAACTACACTGCAGAACAGGGAAGGTGCTGCAGTCAAGACAATGAGGCAGCACACGTGTGTCTATAGGCTGTGACTTGTTTTCTGTGTGTGTGTGTGTGTGTGTGTGTGTGTGTGTGTGTGTGTATGACAGACAGAAATAGAGACAAGATGTGTGTGTGTGTGTTTGTATGAGCCTTTATGTATGTGTGTGTGTTTAAATGTTGGTGCTGTCTACAGGTGAACAGTGTGATTTTAAAAAGGAAACAGGAACGAGGAAAGCCTGTCAGCTTCACTGCTGCGCGTGATGTGATGTGATGTCATGATGTCATGATGTGATGTGATGACGTGACGCGATAATGTGATGTTAACCCTGATCTGATCACTTAGCAGATGTGTAATGATGCATCACTGGCAAACAGAAATGTGGACAGAATCTCAAACTCAGCGGAGCTCACAGCTCCGGTCCAGAATCTGTGATAAGGAGCACAGACAGAAGTCCTCGTGGCCGTGTGTTGGCTAAGTTGTCAGGTGATGCCCTACAAGGCCCTCTGCGGAGAAACTGCAAAAAACAGAAGTGGCCATGGCCTGGGAGGAAGTGTGAGGAGTTCATATGTTGTTCCCTAGCCCAGGACAAACCTTGCATCCAAGTTTTGTGGTGCTCCCAAACATAAACCAAGGAAGTCCTATACTCTTTGTAAAAAGTGCAGACAACCAAGGAAAAAGGAACTGAGGCACTCCGTCTTCTGGTAAACAATAATTATTTTTTAGTGAATTATTTTGTGGCGTTCCATTTGGAAGTTGACTTTTTGACATATGCAACGCCCACTGCCCTGCGTGAATCCCTTGAGATATTATTATGTTTAGCCCCTTATGGCCAAAGGTGCAAAAATTAGACATTTTTTCCTAGGACCTTAACCAATTGGCCTCCTACCAATTTAGTGGAGGCCAAGAATCACAAGTGACATCTGGAGACTATTCTACCATCAGTGCAGAGAAACCTGCAAAACCAGGGGACCCCACAGCCAGGGGCGCAGCCAGGGGGTGGCCAGGGGTGGCCACGGCCCCCCCTCCCTATAAATTTGCTGGCCACCCCACTGGCCAGACACATAGATTCTATCATCAGCAGTGTTGGGACCAATTACTCACAAAACTAATAAGTTACAATTACTAATTACTTCTGTAAACAAGTAATTTTGATTACTACTCAATTACTGCTGCAGAAGAGTAATTCAATTACTGGGGAAAGTAATTTTTACGATTACTTTTTTTCTTTTCTTAAATCCTCTTATTAATGCACATATTTTTGCATTGCTTTTGCAGTGTGGACACTGCTGTCAAATTTCATCTATCATTGTCAGTATTGGGCACGTTACTTTCAAAAAGTAATTCATTATAGTTTAAAGTAGTGATGCCAGCTTGTCCAAGTGAGGAATTGAACCCCCGGTCTTCTGTACGGCAGGCGGAGATACTATCCGCTCTGCCATCAGGGAACACATGTGCTTCTTGTAATTTGTGCTCAGTCAGTCTCCATGCATGTTGATAAGTTACGAAAAACTGCAAAGTCTGACCGGTTTGAAAATTGACACACCGCTTTTTCTCCACAAGACGCACATTTTTTTGAATAGGATAATAAAATAATAATAATTATTAGTAGTAAGTAACGGTGCATTTTATTGTCAGTAACGGTAACGGCGTTGTAACGGGGGAAACAGTAATTTCTTTGATTACTCGTTACTGATAAAAGTAACGCCGTTAGTAACGCCGTTTCTTTGTAACGCCGTTACTCCCATCACTGATCGTCAGTTATGCGTTTCATCCCAAATGCACAGCCGACCAGGCCCAGGAAGCTGCTCTTGACCTTCCATCACAGTAGCCCCGCCCCCTGGCCGCTGACATGTCGAACTGAGTTACGTAGCTAGCTAACATTAGCTGCTGCTTGCATATGTTATGTCAATTTGCAGACAATGAAGATCAAGTCCACAGACATCCATTATTATTTTAAGAAGAAAGTTAGTACAGGAGGAGAGAGAGAGCGGACAGGGGAGCAGCAGAGGATTAGCCTGTATGCTACAACAATATAATAACATCCTGAAATTATGGCTTTTACTTTGGGGTGCCACCCCACGATTTGGAGTGGCCCCATCTGGCCACCCCTATGAAAAATTTCTGGAGGCACCCCTGCCTACAGCGTCTGTCGACATGGACACCTCTGGGTCAGGAGACCTCAGGGTGGAGAGGAGCCCGCTAGAGGATAGCAGCTGACGATGTGTGGCCCTCAGGGGACAGACGAAATATCAACCTACAGGAACTCCAGGTAGTGTTTTTGGTCCTCCAACAATTCAAACCCCTTATACAGGGGACACACGTTGGTGAGGACCGAAAACAACACCACTGCTGACTACATCTCATATTCTTAGGTTAGTCTTTATTGTATATACATCTGCATCTATTCTGTTCTATTTAACTTTATTTTATGTTTCTATTGATGCTGCTGTAACATAAGAATTTCCCAGTTTGGGATCAATAAAGTAAATCTATCTATCTATCTATCTATCTACATCACCAGGCAGGGTGGAGTTTGATCTGCATCCCAGTTGAAGATGGTGCAGGACCTGTGGCTGTGGGCCTCAGAGCACCTGTTGTCTCTGACGGTTCTCCACATATCAGGTTTGGAAAACAGGGACAATTGGAAAACCCCCGCAGGTGGTGCAGCAGGTTTGGACCCAGTTCAGGAGGGCAGAAGTGGACCTGTTCACCAACACTCACTGTCAGCTGTGGTTCTCCCTCACACTGCAAGACGCTCCAATCTGGGGGTGGACACTTTTGCAGGCCTTTCCACCTCTCCACCTCATGTGTGAGAGGAGAGCAGGATGAAAAACGAGAGCGACTGCTGGTCATCCTGGCAGCCCCGGACCCGCCCCATGGTGCCATGGTACAGAGACATGACACAAATGCTAGCCCACGTTGGGTGAACCTCTGCAGGCTCGGCTCCTGAGAGGGACAGTCCAGTGTGGGATGGTTTGTCTGCAGGGGTCATACAGACTATCCAGAGCCTAGGGTGGGTCCACCACTGCCTGCTACAAGGCAAAACAACATCACATAATACGCCGTATGTAAGCTATTATTAGATCAGTACTGAAGTCTCATGTGAGGATGAAACTCTTGGAAATGAAACATAATATTTGGCACGCGATATGACACGATCGCATACGGCCAAGTATTCCTTAAACCTCTTTTTCCAAGTGAGCATTATATACACAGAGATCTGCTTAATTTCCACTGAAATGTGAAGAGATCGTGACTACAGCGCTGCGTACCCATGAAGGGAAAAGAAAATGGAAAATGTGAGGTTCATCAGTCGGTATCTTTCAGTGTGACAGTTCACTGGTGTCGTTTTCGTCAACCCAACACTTCTGCCGCCCGCTGATCCTGTGAAGAGAGCTGGACGTTGGTTGATTGTGTGCTCTCCGTCCCTGCAACATAAATGTCCCCTCTCTCTCTCTGAACGGTTGGCATTTCATTTTGCAGCAAAACTCCACACAGAACATATCGAAGTGGAGAGCCACATTGTAGCTCAGTTTACATATTTATGCTCAGCAGGGTCAGACTGATCTATCAAGCCGATATGGATATGATAGATGTGATGCAGTTTGCTGGATTATGTATTTATAAGATTATAAATACTTATACTGGTTGTGTATGATAAGCCCTTAACCGGAATTGATGATATTTTTCTTATCAGATTCCACAATATGTATGTATGAATGTTTTACTAAAATAATCATCCTGAGTGTCCCGCGATGCTCTAAATGCTGTTTCAGAGCCTGACAGGAATAAAATACAGGGACAAACACTGGCAAAATGCTCAAATCTAAATATAATGAAAAGCTGAAACAAAACTGATTATTGGCAGCTTCAGTGTAAAAAAACAAAACAAAACAAAACAAAAAAAACAACAACAACAGACAAACAACAAAAACCAGTACTGATGTCAGTCCAAATCTGTCAAATCTAATCCACAGTTGTTACTTTGAGGACAAAAAACACAAATTAATGCTTTGATTTTTGACATATCCTAAAAGAGGCCAAAACTATATCAAAAAAGAATGAAAGAAAGAAAGAAGGGCATCACTTTACAATAAGTATATGTTAATACTTTATCAGATATATGGATCATGATGAGTATAGAGGCCTAGTAATGATTAAATGATCAAGAATTACTTTCTGTCTGAGGTAGTTATTTATAATCTTTGTTATAATGTACTAATTCCATGTTGCAATCAGGCGCTATACATTTACCTGATGAGTCACAAGGATTTGTCCCACCAAGTCATGCAATTAGCTAATGCATAATTATGTAAAATAATATTACGTATTAGCTAATGATTTGTAAACATATAATCTTGGTGAGGAACATCCTTATAACTCATCACTGAATGTACCGTGCCTGGCTGCAAAGGACTGACAACTCAAGCTCAATACATCAATTCATGTTATTAATTAAGACTATAACGTCATAAGGAATTAGTGCATTATAACAACGATTATTAATAGTTAGTTCAGGTAGGAACATCACTGATTCTTGATTATTAATCATTATCATATGTATTACTCAACATGATCCATAGCCTACTTAAAGTATTAATGATTCATGCTTAATTCATTTACTTCTCTTTATTGTTAATTGTTTAGTCTTTATTGGAGTCCCATTAGCTTCCAGAAAGTGGTCGCTAATCTTTCTGGGGTCCAGGCAAAAACAACAACAACAAAATCACACTGTATCAATAACACAAAAAGACAAATACAAGGCAAATATAGGCTAAAGTCAAATAACTCTACACATGAAACACAAATATTAACCCTACAATGAGGACAAAAATGAAACTGTTAAATATACAACAACAAAAAGCAAAATACTAAAAACAATCTGAACACAATTCTGAGACAGAAAAACCACAGTAGGTATCTATAGGAAATTCACCAGTTATTATTTTTTAGTTATTGTGAAGTTTTGCCATATTTTTTAACACATTTTGATGCTGAACCATCATCTCCACCCTGCAGGCTGTTTGGTTGATCACTCTACATAAACCTCAAATATGAACTAACACCGCCTGTCTCTGCTTACTTACATGTAAACACACACACACACACACACACACACACACAGAGGGAGGGAGGGAGGGAGGGAGAGCAGAGAAGATTAATGGCCTTCATCTGCTCCTCATCATCATTTGTATTCAGCAGCATCATCATGCATCACTGCTGGATGGCCTGTAGCGCCATCTGCTTGTCACATAGTATTAATACAGCGCTAATGCTCAGTAGTGTTTCACACTGATGTAATGTGTGTGTGTGTGTGTGTGTGTGTGTGTGTGTGTGTGTGTGTGTGTGTGGTGAATCCATGTGCATGTTAATCTGTGTGTTGGGTACAGTCTAATCGGGACAGAGCGGGACAAACAGGCGGCAGCTTGTGGAGAAAACAACAAAGTCAAAGAGCTCTAATGGACAGATCGCCCAGTGGGTCACACCCAGTGGGTGACACCAGGCCCAGTGGGTGACACCAGGCCCGCTCACACTGACTGAGCAGGGCCACTTTAAATTTATAATCCAGCTTGGAGGGCCACTGGAGAAACACCACAGGAATATTATAACAATATTGATTTTTGTGCCAAATGGTCGTATACAATGGCTTTATAATGACCTTGTACGCTATTCCTTATAATAAACTATAGAAATTCTATGCTACAGTTTGGAAGGATGCAGAAATACAACCAAAGTTTTGAGTTGTGATATAATATCTGATTTAAACGGTGGTGTAAACGCATTGTTACTGTCATTAACATACTACAAGTCTTTATATGAATATTATGTGACTATAACTGTGATGGTTCATCAAATGATCTTGTATAGCGGCTGCAAAAGGTGCTGGTCCAGGTGTGAGATTAGCTTGCTATACTATTGGAAGAACTAATGTAGGCCTAATGCTGAGGGAATGCTATAGGAATATTATGGTATGATAATACCATATAATAAAAATATCAAATGGCCTCGGCTTAAGCCCTTTTCTGACTCCACATGAATACTGTTTTTCTTCATAAGACAGACTATAATGTCACTCTAAAAAAAAAAAAAAAAAAAACTGCTGTAATCCTCTTCAGTAATATTACAGGAATAATATTGCATGATGCAGGAATAGCGTTGTCATTTTTCTGTAAATTTTGTTGGACGCCGGCTATAACAGGCTTATAACTACCTCTTATCAACAACCATAGTATCCCATATAATCCCATTATAGGCTACACTTCAAAAGAATAGGCCTATAGGCTGCAATAACAATATCACAGAAAAAACTTTGAGAAATGCTGTAGTCATACAACTCGCTCACTGTAAACCATCTACAAAAACACTACAGGTCATTTGGGGAATATTGTAGGTATATTGCAGGAGTGTGATAGTGTTTTATAGGTAGGCTAATGCATATTATACTTCTTAAGTAATTATGAAGCTTTTTATAAGATGAAACATGTGGTAACAGAAAATCAGCTGTTAGGATGCCAAAGTGTCTCAGGTTCAGACTACATTTATTACGGGGCCAGACTAATTTATAGAGCACATCATCGGTGCTCATAAAGCGGTATTATGGGATGTGCGGAAGCGGAGCGGCGGGTGGGGCCTGGCTGGGAACAGAGAGCCAGACTGTGGTCACTGACCGGAGACTCCTGCACATCAGACCGCAGGTCTGACCCGGGATCCGCCTGCCGCCGGGACCGAGCTGCACACCGACAGGATCAATTTAGAGACGGATGCTGCCGTGTTGTGAAGGAGGATGGAGGAAAACGCATGAAACATTTTTGTGTTTTTTCGCTCGGAGCCTATGGAGACGGCCCTTTCTTTATTATAGGAAGAGATCTCCGCGGGTTAGCTATGTGAAGGTGCAGATCGCTTGATGCTCCTTTGGCGATACTGAGGAATCATTATGAACAACGCGCAAGATATGTCGCCCGATTTCGTGTTGATGCGCCTGGTGTCCGCGGCTGAAGACGACCGCTTGGACGCAGAAAACGGGAATCTGTCGCCGGGAGGAGTGGTGGCCGGGCTGGGGAAGGAGGTGCTGGCTCACAGCAGCGTCAGAGGGGCTTTGGATTTCACCCGAGATCCCGCGGCGGGCCTCGACCATCCCAGCAGCCGCTTGACGGCCGGGGACAAAGCCCAGCCGAGCAGCGGAGGCACGGCTACACCTGCCACCGGGGTGATGGCGGCCAGAAGCCCGCTGTCCGCCCCCTCGCCTCCGCATAGTCCTATGGAGGCCCCGGGCTTTGACTTCGCTCCCAGAGGCGGCCTACGGCCTCAGCTGCTGGTGTTCCCCAACATTATGCGGGACGGAGAGGGGATTCTGGACCGGGATTCCGACCACCGGAATCAGCCGAAGGATGCTTCAGGTCTGGACCAGACCCCGGGATCTGGGATTTCCTCTGGCCCGGCTATCAACAACAACAACAACAGCCTGAACGCCGGAGACGCGCAGCAGCAGAACCTCCTGGCCCGCACTTGGGGAGCTCACCCCCAATTTACATTATCCACGGTGGCTGCGGAGATGCAGGGCGGCGCGAAGCTGTGTCGCCGGCACCGTCTGATCACCAGCCCGCCTGAGTGGCCCTTGCTATCGGACAGATCCAATCCTCTCGCCGTGATCGACTCGAAATGGGGATGCGCTACCGGGGAGACAGAGGGAGCCGTGTTCGAGCTGGCCCGGCGGTTCGGGGAGCTGGGGGTCGGTGCGGTGCCCAAGATGCTATTCAAACCCGGGGAGCTCCCGCAGTGCTCGTGTCAGGGCGCGGGGCATGGGAACGGGCCAACAGGGATGGAGCCCGGAGACGACCCGACCGAGACCAGCGACGCTTTGTTGGTGCTGGAAGGGCTGGGGAGCGGGGAGGTCGCCGGCCTGGGGATGGACGACTGCTCGGAGGATGAGACGGACGACGAGAGCGGGCGCCGCGCGTTTTTACTCAACAGGAAAAGGGAAATAGTTCAGAAAATGTCCGGAGAGTTTTCCCTCAGCAGTTTCCAAGCGGAGCTGACAAGGCAGGTGGAGGGGATGGGGATGGCTGTGGCCCCGGCGGCGGCGGCCAACCTTGACGGACAGGTGTGCAGCCTCCACGGGAATGTGGCTCAGGTAAGCCCCGGAGATTCAGAGAAGACGGCCCAGCAGGTTTCACCCTTGTCACCTTCACCCACACCTGTGCAGAGCTCCACCCGGGCCACCAGCCCAAACCTGAGCCAGGCGTCCACGCCCAGGAGGCGGCCGGAGCGGTGCGCCAGTGCCCCGCGGACTCCCACGGGCCGCGGCGGTGGCGGGGAGGCACTAAAAGTTCCCGGAAAGTCGAGAAAAGGCTCGCTAAAGATCCGCCTGAGTAAACTGTTCCGGACTAAAAGCTGCAGCGGCTCCACTCACCTGCTGGACAAGAGGCCCTCGGTGACCTATTCAATCTCTTCCGCCGGAAGTCTGGTGGACATGGCGAGCGCAGGTGGTGCTGAGCCGGACGCAGACAGGTGAGGAGCTTCCTGCACTCCAGCTTCACTGGTCTGTGGATGAGTAGAGCAGGTCAAGGTGTCCAGCGTTTAATAATGTGCTAATTATCCTGGAGAGCAAAGGTCAGGAAAAACGACCTGTAAGCAATAACTGAAAATGTAGTCAGGGGAGGTTTCAGGGCCAGCTGGGATAGTGTGAGATCCAACATGATATTGTCAGTCATCAATCACTGCCCCACGTTGTCCCCAGTAATTTAACACCAGCTAAGCCAAGCTGCAATCATTTTTCTCATTACTTTGAATCTCATAAGTGAAGTGTCTCAGCTTTCAGAATGTCTCTCCTTGACTTACCCTGCAGCCAGACGCTGGGCAAAACCAGCCTTGTTTAGGTCTGCAAAATCACACCAGCAAATACTAGTTAAAGGAGGACTGTGCAGTTTGAAATGGGAGGGCACTCCACTTTGCTTGATAATGTTTAGGATGAAGATGAGGAAGGATAAAACCCCTCAGGTTCATGCCAAGTCTAATAACCCAGATAATTAATGTGTCACTTTTAAATGCCTGTATTGAACCTTAAGTTTTCATGTCAAATGTGCATAACAACAAGAACAATGGAGGGAAATGCTCTTATATTTGGGGTTATAATGGGGTAAAAGAGTTGTCCTGAACTCTTGAGGATTTTTTAAGTGATATTATTTTGAGAATTGAGTGGCAGTCATCATTTTTCACCACATCATGGCAAGGTGGGGTGACCTCCTATTTGACACTGCACAGTCTGCCCTCAAACTTATATTTCCCAGTGTTTTTACCTTCTCTTACACCCCCAAAACCTGCGGATGATCTGGAGATTTTTCATGGCAAATGTTAATGTCAGATGCAGGTTTTTTCTCTCCATACCTTTGTGAATTGTCACTCTTGCCCATGCGGCTGCTTAGTTATCACACTCAGAGCAGCAGACTGAAAGAGGCTGATTAAAAAAACATGGCCTCTCAAGTCTCGACTGCCAGAGCTAAAAGCATCAAATGGAAAGTATAAAAACCGAGAAGCTGCAGGACTGAGAACTGTCCTGCACACACACACACACACACACACACACACACACACACACACACAGACACACTTTAATTTTCTGAACCTCTGCAGTTACTGCCACTTGTGCACTGCGCTCTGAAAACTGTCCTCGTCTCACACTCTGCCTGTGTGTCCGTCTCCTCAGCCACAGCCAGCCCAGACTGACCAGGGCCCACAGTGCCTTCTCTCCTGCCTCCCTCTCTGCTTTCACCGGTAAGGGCTACCAAAGTCTCTGAAATGGCATTTTGGGTTACTTAGACCATTGGTTCTCAAACTTTTTTCAAAATATTCGCCCCCTTTGAAATATTTTTTTCAGCCAAGTACCCCCTGAACAGTGAAAAAAAAATGGTAATAAAAAAAAAAGCCTCTATAAAGAGGTCCAAAAGTATGATGGCATATTAGGGCCACTACAGGGAGAAAAAAAATACAAAGCTGGGGTAGCAGGGGTAATATTCTGAGAAAAAACTCCGAGATTAACATTGTAGATTCATGAGAAAAAAAACTCTGATATTGTCTGAGATTAAAGAGGCACATTTAGGAGAAAAAAACTCACATATTGGAGGCAAAAAAACCCTGAAATTATAAAGTTACAAATTTGCAAGAAAAAAACTGAATTTTGATTGTTATTACATTATCAGTTCAGTTATTACATTTGTGAGAACCGAAATGTTCAAGCTTCCTGTTAATGTAATAACTCCCATGAATGTAATAATTATTACATTAACAGGAAAAAAAGTATTATATTAATGGTAGGTACCTTTTATAACATTTGCAGGAACTTTATCACGTTAACTGGATTATTACATTATATAGTGCAATTAATTAATTAATGGGTTATTACATTGATGGGAAGTTCTTACACTGACTGTTGTAACAAAGCCTTTTCGCTTTTTGCTCAGGTCCTTTTTCCCTTTTACTTTCTCAGTCTCTCTCTGACTCTTTCATCCCTTTCTTCTTCTTCTTCTTCTTCTTCTTCTTCTTCTTCTTCTTCCTCTCTGGCTGCAGGTGAGACTGTTTCCCTGGTGGATGTGGATATCTCGCGGCGAGGGGCGAACACGCCACACCCTCCCACGCCTCCTCCCCCGCCACGCCGCAGCCTCAGCCTGTTAGGTACGTTCCTCTCCCTCTGATCTCTCTCTCTCTCTCTCTCTCTCTCTCTCTCTCTCTCTCTTATCCTCCTCTTCCTCTGGCTCACTGTACAGACAACACAAAGATGAATACTCTCCTCTGTCTTAAATACGCAGACTGTATGAAGGCTTATCAGTGCTGGGACAATATGTTTATCCCGACTTGATCGTATCATGATACTTGGATACCAATTCGATTTCTATTGTGATTCGATATTACGATTTAGCAGAAGGTGGGCGTGTCTGCAAAGGGGAGAGCCGTGGCTGCCCAGAGAACCCATTTTCATTCAGACAGCTGGAGGTCAGAGGTCAAAGGGATCCCGCTGGAGATCCCTCACCAAAATCAAGCTGAACTTTGGAGCGATATTTAGATGGTGGCACCAACTGATTCCTTAGGTTCTCTAGTTTCAAATAAAACCAACATCTTTACTTTAAATCGATTCAGTAATGAAAAAAAAGGAAAAAAGAAAAGAATCGCGATACTTGAGTAAATTGATTTTTTTTTCTCCCCCCGTAAGGCTTATTGATACATCATCATCACAGAAATGTGCATAGTGACAGGAAAACAGGTAGAAACAAAAGCATCAAGTTTCCAGGAGATGCTTTACATTCGAAGGACGTTCCTGAGCTTCGATCAAGAGGAAATCCCCTGCAGTTGTATTTTAACGCTGTCGGCTTGGCTGCATACAGATGTGTCTCCTGACTTTTTCAACGCTGTGTTGTGCAGCAGAATCTCAGAATATGAACTTTTTGAGTTGAGCGAAAGGCAGATCAAGAAGATGAAGATGTAGACGTGCTGTTTCCACATGTTCATGTCATGAAAAAAAAATAGCTGAGAGGTTAAGTTTAGGCTGCTGAAATAATTTGGATCAGGTCAAAATTTTTGTTAAAAAAATCTGAGGACAAATTGGTTGTTGGAGTTGGAGGTAAACGCCTTGAACCATCTATTTCCTGTTTATTTCCATGTAATCTTTTCCTACAGACGATGTATTTCACGTGTTTTACATGCACTGAGCCGTGTAATTCTTATTTTTATTTTAAGACGCGTGCATTCATGGCTCTGCTGTGTTTCTTGTCTTTCTGCGCCACAAAACTGTCTCACCGTTTCATTGGCTGTTGCAGACTCGCTCAGCACCAGCAGGAAGAACCTGATTGGTCAGTAATAAGAAAGAAACCCTTCAATTAGGTGAAGTGCTGACTGATGATGCTTGTGGCTGAAATCATCTCCTTCCCTTCTTTTTTCCTACTTTCCCTCTTTTTCTTCTCACAATTCTTCCTCGCTCTATCATTTCCTTCCTCTTTTCTTTTATTTGCCTAATCCATCCCCTGTTCCACCCTCTTTCCTTTCCTCTCCCTCTGTTTTACCTCCCTACACTCCCCTGTTCTCCACTCCTTCCATTCCTCCTTTCCTCTTTTCTCCCTCTTTCTTCCTTCCTCTCCTCTCTCCTCCTTCTTCCCCGCTACTTTCCCTCTTTTTCCTCTGTCAATACTTCCTTGCTAAATCATTTCCTTCCTCCTTTCCTTTATTTGCGCAACCTATCCCCTTTTCCTCCCGCTTTCCTCTCTTCTCCCTCTGTTTTACCTCCCAATACTCCTCCATTTCTTGGTCTGCCCTCCTTCTTTCCTTCCTTCTTCCTTCCTCCTTCCTCCATTCCTCCTTCTTCCTTTCCTTCTTCTCCTTTCCTGTCCTTTCCTCTCCTCCAGATGACATAGGCGGCCCTCAGCCGGCTCCTTTCCTAGTCAGTGTGATGGGAGCTTCCCTGCAGTCTCTCCCTCTTCCTCTCCCTCCTCCTCCTCCCTCCCACGCCACCATCCAGCACAGTCTCAGCCTCAATGGTAAGACTGGATTTACTAAGGAGGTGCACTTTTCTCACCTTGATGCTGAAGCACACACACAGGTTTTTCAAGAGATAATAATCTATAAATATTTTTAGTAATTCATTTTCTCCCACCTGAGGAGCGACAGCAGTTTTTGACTGTTTCTAGCGGCCAGAGGGGGCCCCTGCTCTGATTGGCTGGATCCACTGACAACCCTGAGATGATTGGATGATTGAAGTAAAGTCGTCTGTGAGTGGCCAGTGTCAGAGGAGCACGCAAAGACTGTAAAACTAATGAAAAACATTATTTTATTTAGAGGAAAATTTGCTACCTGGAGTTCTCAAGTCTATAAAGATGACCAAAGTGGGCTTCAAGAGCAAATTTGGTTCCTGTAATTTTTTAGGTTTACGATGGTTATCGACAGGATGGATCAATTACATGAGATTTCGATTTTATACTGGAAACACATCCCGAGACATTTTAGTATCAACTGCTGTAATGCAATCTATGGATTTTTAAAAAACGTGCTGCATGCCACATCTCCAAATAAAGACATCCAAGATATCCAAAGATATTAAAGAGTAACTAAACGTCAAACCCAAGTCTCTGTGAAGCCTGACCTCTAGTGGTGAAAAATAGGGTGCGACGTGGGTGGTGACATCACCAGCCACCAAAGATCAGGCATCCTACTTTTCACCATTAAAGGTCAGGCTTCACAAATCATGCGTACGGGCGTACAAATCCTTGATTTTAAAAACTTGTTGATTTTAAAAGTAGTTTTTTGTTGAAGCAGCCGCCTTATAATGTTCTGCTTCTGCAGCAAAAAAGCCCTCAACATTCATAAACCACACAGCTGATAATTGGCTTGGGAAAGCAAAACATTTCCCTGGGGACTATTTTCCCCGGCGGAAGGACCGTTTCACTCCGCCCCCAATTTCAAGTCCTGAAAACACAACAGTGCTGCTGCTTTTAGGAAAACTAATGTGGAGGACTTTATTATGATGATGGAAAACTGGAGTGAAGAAAGTCTGAAGTCTCTGAAAGTTGATTTTCATATCGTAGTGGAATGAGTGGATGGACGGATACAGGAAAGGGAAAAAGATATTGCAGTTCTAAAATACGACTGTTTGCTTTGGGAAAAGATGAGCAGAAAAAAAAAGTTTATACACTCAATATAATAATAATAATAATAATAATACATTTTGTAATGCACTTTAGACTTAACAATCTCAAAGTGCTACAGAGAGAAAGAAAAAAGATTAAAAGGATCAATGAAATCATACTAAATACTACTGTTATACTAAATGTGCAAAATCACTGCTATGGTCCTTTAAGCACAGCAGTCAGCAAATCAAAGCTCTAATTTTGTTTTTCCATTCCTCTGGTGAGTTGATGAAACCGGAAACCGTCAGCTCCGTGATCTCATTTATGAACCGTAACTCTTCAAAGCGTCACAGTGAACCTGAGCATCACACTGACGCTGAGTGATGCTGTAATTACTTACATGTCGTAAGACTGCTCCCAAACACTGCATGTGATTCAGCGACTCTTGTCCTTTGTGTGTTTTAGACGCCTTCCTCCGATCCCTTCCCCATTCAAACCCATCGCCGGTCGACGCCCCGCCCCCTGGCAGACTGGCCCCGCCCCCCTCGCTCTGCGGCCTGCGACGGCCGGAGGCCAGCAACTTCACGGCCAGTCTGAGAGAGCTGGAGAAGGTAAGACAGGCACAAACGACATCTCCTACCCATCATAATAATGGAAAGCACTGATTGAGAAAAGGAAAAAGACTTGTTTCTGTGACCTACACTGTCAGAAACAGGGGTGCAGTAGGAGACCATCTCTGTCCCCCAATGTACAAGCTACACAAATAAACCACCTAGGGCTTATTATTGGACCTGAGGGTAATTATACCTTTTTCAGAGCCAAAAAGACACATATATGTACCAGGACACAGTATCAGGACACAGCATTTGATGGACCAAATACAATGAATGAATGAATGAATAAGTGAATAAATAAATTAGTATTGTAGATTTGTGGATGTGAAAAATAGGTCAATATTGTAGTTATAATATAGGAACAAGTCTGCTCTCTATAAGGTACAAACCACAAGGGGACAAAAGCCCCTGGACCCCTAAAGGTGCAATTACGTGCTTTATTTTCTGAGAGTGTACATATAATCATTCATCATGGTTCATCATGGTTAATATCATCCGTTTAGGTGTAGCGTGCATGCTGCTTTTAACCCTTTGATGCATGAATTATGAAAGCCTGAGTCCAGATTTTTTTCTCATGTGTTTTTACTCTTCTTAGGGCATGAACACTTTTGTCAGTCTCCATACTTCTTTAAGGATGCAGGACTGGTGTTACCATGTCATGATACTAGTATTAACATGTTTTCAGCAACAAGAACTGACAGTCTCTGCATAAACCTCAATGGAGGGGAGCAGCAGAGAGCATTCTAACAGCTGATATGCAATTCCACCATAGAAACCACTGCATTTAGGAGAAAATGACTTTTAAAACAGCTGTCCACTGTAGTGACCGCTATGCACCAAAGGGATATGCTGCATTTTAAGTTTAGTGATTCAGTTCATGGGTTTTCGTGTCGGAGGAGGTCGTCACAGTTTCAGCCACACAGGTTCGTCGCTTCTTCTCCTCGTGGCAGAGATTCATTTATGGACGGACTTGCATTTAGTGATTAAGGTAAAGATAGTTTCCCTGATCCTGCAGCGTCTCAGGGAGGATTTGGGATAACCCTCTACCAGTTATCAGTTCATTCAGAGTGTGCAGGAGCCTTAGTATTATTCACCTGTTATTCCAGATGTGAAAGGATCTCCATTGTGTTTGTTCCTGGACTTTGATGAACACACTACATATATTGTATATTAAATTTGGCAGCATGATGTGAGCAGGTTGTTCTGTGTGTGTGTGTGTGTGTGTGTGTGTGTGTGTGTGTGTGTGTGTGCAGTGTGGTTGGTACTGGGGTCCCATGAACTGGGAGGACGCAGAAATGAAGCTGAAGGGCAAACCGGACGGCTCCTTCCTGGTGCGGGACAGCTCCGACCCCCGGTACATCCTGAGCCTCAGCTTCAGGTCGCAGGGAGTCACACACCACACACGCATGGAGCACTACCGGGGTGAGACACACACACACACACACACACACACAAGAAAACACTACGAGAAGTGAGTCATTCCTGACATTTTGGTGCGCACTGACTCATAAACGTAAATGGGTTCATGCCGACGCCTCTGGATTTTTTCATGCACACACACTTCCATGCATATTTGTGTGTACATTTACACAGCAAACACACACACACATACACATTTTTTTTTTTACAAATTGCTTTCACTCTAAGCTAAAAAAAAAAAAACATCATAGGTGCCAAGTGGATATGAAAATATGAAAGCTAAAGTGTCAATTTGAGACGGGCCAATTACAGCTTAATCTCTGTAAACAGATTCTGTATTTACATATATAACAGCAACAACAACAATAATAATAATGACAATAACAATAATACTGTATTTATATAAAACCTTTCATGCAGGGGTTCAGCTCAAAGTGCTTTACAATAAAGTGAGAATAAAATAAAAACAATTTAAAACAAGTGGAAATACTGTGCAATAAATCCAAGCAATCAGTTGAAATAAACTAAAGAGGCAGCAAAAGCAACAACTAATATCAATACAGATATAGATTCTATATCAATTTACAGAATCTTTAGTCGAGGGACATAATTGTGGGATCGAAGTGTTTTGGTTTCCATTTCTATTTCTGTCGCAGTCCCAGTGAGTTTGTGGAGGTAGACTGTCTGTATGGGGATAGAAAGAGGCGGAACGCAGAAATGAATGCAGGCAGAATTCAGAAATGTCGTCTGGACCTAAAACACCTAGAAAAACTATTGTGTGATTGTGTGGAGAAATGTTCGATTTGTGCAACAGAAGAAACAGAAGCAGTTTCCAACTTGTTTCCGGCCACACTGGAAAGCCTCAAGAATTGGCGGTCACCTTAAGATCATCGTCAGACTAGAATCGATTGGATCCAAGCTCGTTTACATCTTAAAATCTGTAATCAATATAATCTGAGAATTTATTTAAACTCCACTGGAAAGCCAATCAGAGTGAAAAATCAAATCAAATCAAATTTATTTCTATAGCCCTTTACAATAACCAAAAGGTACCCAAAGTGCTTTACAACTAAGTCATAAAAAACAGTTCATAAAACCAATACAAAACAAAAAACAAACAAACAAAAAACAATACATATAAACAATACGTAAGAAAAACAGTGCATAAAAACAATCAAAGGGAAAGTGCTATGGGGCTGCAGGGTAACTTAGGCCTACCAGAGGTGCAGAAAATGGAGCAGAAAAAACAATAAGTGCATCTAAAACAAAGCTACACTACTTCAGCTTTGATTAGTCTGAGTGAATCAGTTCTTCCTCACCTCATAAACCAAAACTGCAGAAGTGGCTGTGTGTGGTGACACAGTTGGAGGCTTTGCTGCTGTTAGGAGACCTCGCTGTCACGTGGGGGAGGTCGGTCGGATCCAAACGCAGGAGCGGGTTGCAGAAAAGAAATCCTACTTATTAACAGAAAACCACAAGGAACACGAGGAGTAAACGTAGGGAAACACTGGAAGCGCACATGGCAGCTTAGACAATGAAGGGACAAGGAACAGACCTGAACACAGGACTTAGGGCCCATTTACACATACACAGGTATTTTTAAAAACAGAGACATTTCCCTTCGTTTGTGCCCTTCTTTTACACGCAAGCGGCGAATTCGACTCTTTCTACTCCGGCCAGAGTGGAGAATTAGGAAAACTCCCGTTTCGCGTTTGCATGTAAACTGAGAAAAACGGAGAAATACAGAGTTTCAGGCAGCCGACGTCACATTATGCACCATCTGATTGGCTTGCATGGCTTTCTCCTTCTTTCTACACCACCGCCCATAGCCTTGGCGTAGTTATGATGGCGCTTGACGGCGTATTTATGCGGGTTGATGTAAACGAAAACGCTTTTGAAAACGATGCCGTGTGCACAATGTTATTTTGGAAAACAGAGGGAGGGAAATATTCGTTTCTCAAAATACCCGACTATGTGTAAACGTAGCCTTAAATACACCAGAACTAATCAGCTAACAAGACACACCTGGGGAAGGAGCTGGAGCACAAGACAGAGGAGAGGCCGAGGGAAACACCGGGAGGGATCAGAACAACCAGGGATAAGTGACAGACTCAGGACAGGTGAGGAACTGGGAGGGGCAAAGCAGACTAACCAGAAACAGGTGAAACCACTGACTGGAGAGGCAAAACACACGACACCAAAACACAAGAAACACAGAACCACGACACTCGCCAGTAGCTGGGTTTCCATCCACCTATTTTTATTCGCATTTTCAGAAATTGCAGAAAGAAAAAAAAAAACTTGGATGGAAACGCCAGGAATTCAAAAAATGGCCAAAAATTCGCAAAACAGTTTTGACGCTTGGAGGGGGTGGATTTCTCAGCGTATCGATAAAAGAAAATGCGACTTTTTGCTGTGGAAACAGGTTTTGCAAATAAATGATGGCTGGACCGGATACCACGTCACACTTCTACGCTACAGTCTTATTATTTGTTATTATTATTATTATTAAGTCTCTTATTCCTTATTTAGGATGGTTCAGTACGAAGTTAGTGCTGCCAAAATAGTAAGCAGACTTCTCCTAAGAGCCGACAAGTTCAGCAGGAATCTGTCCATGATCAGCTGTTGAGTGTCAGCTGTGTTTGTTGTTGTTCAGTCGACACACAGACGCTATCTTATGACGTCATCTCACGGCGCACTCTTCTCCCAATAATCGCAAAACAAAACTAATGGAAAACAGGCATAAATTCACATTTTCTTTTGCGCATTTTGACAAAATTCGCTCAAAAATTTCGATGTATTTGGATGGAAACCTGACTACTCTCAGGGCAGGTGAGGAACTGGGAGGGGCAAAGCAGACTAAGCAGAAACAGGTGAAACTGACAGGAGAGACAAAACACACAACACCAAAACACACAGGAACACAGAGACACAAGAGTCCAGCCAAAAGGCCAAAAACACAAGAAACACAGAACCACGACACTCGCCAGCGTCAGACTAAGAAGAAGACAGGTGTTGAGAGACTCACCTGGAGCTCACACACACTCACACACACACACCTGCTTCACTGGTTGACATTGATTAGTGGTAGCCAAGATCAGTGTTCCCCAACCCAGCCCTCAAGGACCGCCTGTCCTGCAGGTTTTGGTTTCAGCTCTGCTCTTCCACACCTGATCCATTTAAGGGCTTCATGCTGATTGGTTGAGGCAGATCTACCTGAACAGGGCGTGCAGGAAGATGCATGGGCGTTAGGTGGGTCAGGTGTGCAAGAGCAGAGCTGAAACCAAAACCTGCAGGACAGGCGGTCCAAGATGAAACTGAAACAAACCCCCGTTTTTTATGAGTGGAAGCCGTATCCTGATGCAGGTACGGGGATGTTTTCCTCCAATCAGGACGCAGCATGACAGCGTCAAAACTGATTCAAGGTGATTCATTTTATATAATATTTAGTTAATTTTCATTTAAAATAAAAGTTAAGAAAATGTATGCTCTCCTGGTCATAGAGGATGGTCCAGCTGTACAACGCCGTTCTCTGTTCAGACTCATTAACACCACACACACACACACACACACACACACACACACACATGCACACACAACACATGTAGGACAAGCTCACAAGGTGACTCATGAAGGACACTTGTGTGACCAGGCGTGTACACACACACACACACACACACACACACAAATGTACATCCATGAGGCGTGACACTAATGAGTCACCAGTAAAGAGCTGAAACATGTAAATCAGTCAGACGAGCAGCCCGGCCGACACGACATGTCCTCATCAGCACGGCCGAGCGCTGATGTGCATGAACGCGGCGCTCCGACATGAATTTAGGACAGACAGACTCACAGCAAGCAGCCGTGCAACAGTCAGCAAGCAGCACAAACTCATCAGCCTCCATTAACGAAGGATTAACTGGTATTGATTTGTCAGGGCTGATGCTGATACTTACTTATTTAGGGCAAGTATTAATTTGTAGTAAATATTGAACAAATGCAGCCAACACAAACCTTAACTGGACAAATGTTTAATTCACATTATTATATTAGATAAAAATGGAAAAAATACAAGAAAACAAAACAAAACAAAACAGAGAATTAACGCAAAAATCTGTAAATCTGGAACTCAACAACGAGCTGGAGGACTGAGAGCCCAACACAGACAACACAAAGCTTCATTTTGAGAACAGATTCACTGCAAAAAGTCAAAATCTTACCAAGAGTATTTGTCTTATTTCAAGTAAAAATGTCTTATTTCTAGTCAAAATATCTCATTACACTTAAAATAAGACATGATCAGCTAAGAAATAACTTGTCTTTAGACTTATTTTAAGTGTAATGAGATATTTTGACTAGAAATAAGACATTTTTACTTGAAATAAGACAAACACTCTTGGTAAGATTTGACTTTTTGCAGTGTTAAATACATGGCCGCTGCTCTGCTGCCTGATCTGTTTGGACAAACAAATGGACGCGGTGTCTTTAGGCCCGTTTCCACCGCAGGAACTTCGGGGTAATTTTACGGGGCCGTGGCCGTTGTCGCGTGTCTCCACCGCCGGAACGACCCCGAAGGAGAGAGTTCAGGAACCTTTACAGGGGCTAAAAAACGGCCCTGCCTCGGGGTAGGGACTCTGAGCGGCCCCGAAAAAACTCCTGGGTTTACTCATGGCGCGATGTGATGTCAACAGAAAGCAGGCGTCCCTAGCAACACGGCCAACCAGGGTTGCCAGATCTGTGAGACAAAAGCAGCCAAACAGCAACTCAAAACCAGCCCAAAACCCGCCCAACCGGGTATAACAACGGCCCAAAAATCAGCCCAATACCAGAACTCAAAATATGCCCATAAAAATCCATATATGTTGCTTTTAAAGTCAAACAGCATTGCTATAATTGCAAAATAATTGCACTATAATATCTATAAAATAACATCATAAACATCAAAGGCAATTCCCAGGCAAAGGCAATTGAAAAACATTTCAGCTCACTTAAACTGCTGGCTGTCTCCAACATAAAAAAGAACGGGAAAAAACTCCATGAACTTGAACTATTTACAGCGCTGTCCAGTTTCTTTTTAGACATGTTGAGATCCCTCGCCCTGGTCCCTGTCATACAGAACTGTATTGAACAAGGCCAGCATCTCTCTGGTGGGCTCAAACTCCTGGCAGCAGGTTTCATTAGTCATTCAAAATATGAATCTTTATTCATAGGCATTATTCATCATCTGTATGCCACAGGTCTGCCCACGCCCAACCCGCGGACACAATTTGTTACCCGCGGCAACACTTAAAAAGTAGCCCAATTTGGCCGAAAAAACGCGGACTTGGCAACCCTGACTACCAGGAACATTTTGGTGGAAACGGGCCTACTGTTCCATGATGACAACAAAATTACTAAGAAGAGGAGAATCACTTCAACATGGGTGGCTGACCGCTCAGCTGTCAGCGATTTGCTTTTTAAAAACTTTTTGTTGTCAGATTATAAAAATTTTTTATTTTTTTTTTTCCTTTTTCATGTACAAGCAATCATCCAAATGTCATAAGTTGTTCTGTGGGAATTAAGGAAACTCTACCCTCTTCTCCTACAACTTTTATTGCATTTTTTTTTTTTTTAATCCTCCTCTAGTTTGTGTGTCTAAAGTTTGATGAGGCTGTGATTCAGGGTTGCCAGGTCTGTGAGACAAAAGCAGCCAAACAGCAACTTAAAACCAGTCCAAAACCCGTCCAACCTGGTTGGTATAAAAAGGGCCCAAAAATCAGCCCAATACCTGAACTCAAAATATGCCCATAAAAATCCATATATGTTGCTTTTAAAGTCCAACAGCATTGCTATAATTGCAAAATGCACTATAATATCTATAAAATAACACCATAAACATTAAAGACAATTTCCCGAAACAGCTCTTTCACCTATTTAATTTACAGTATATCAGAACTTAAAATATAATATGGGATACCTTACTTCAGCTGAGTGGTGCTGATGATGTGATTGGTCATGTGCTGAGTGGCCTCACACAGCATTGGCATATTATTTGTCTGTGGAGCAGGTGACATATGTGGATAGTTTATATGCTGATCTGGCCCGGAGTCAGTTTGACAGGATTTGGGTATAAACGTTGGTCATTCAAAATATGAATCTTTATTCATGACTGCCCAAGCCCAACCCGCGGACAAAATTTGTTACCCGCGGCAACACTTAAAAAGTAGCCCAATTTGACGGAAAAAACGCGGACTTGGCAACCCTGCTGTGATTCTCCTCGAGGTCACTAGAGGTCATTTTCTCCAGCGACGTCCAGTTGGACAAAAGTCTGTGCCTGCAGTGAAATGGCTGCTATGGGGGCCAACATCATCACACAGGAATCAAATGTGGCTCATTGAATCCACAAGAGTCTCAGCTTTCCAGTCAAAGCCAACTGATGCAGCTCCAAGACTGTTTAGGCCCCAGTCTGCACAAACACACCATTTTACAACAGGCCACACATTTAAACACACATTTAAAATCATGTAAAAAAAAAAAAAAAAAAGAACCATGATACTTAAGTGAATCGATTTCCCCTGACCTTTAGAGAAACCCTACATCACACTCGCTTCCTCTCGTCTGCAGGGACGTTCAGTCTGTGGTGTCACCCCAAGTTTGAGGACCGCTGCCACTCGGTGGTGGAGTTCATCGAGCGAGCCATCATGCACTCCAAGAACGGCAAATTCCTCTACTTCCTGCGCTCCCGAGTGCCAGGTGAGAATATAGGTCACGCATTCACACGCAGCCGGAGCTGATCAAAAATGGATGTGAACGGAGAGAGAGAGAGAGAGGGAGAGAGAGAGAGAGAGGCAGGTAGAGAGCAGGACTGCATTGTGTGTGTGTGTGCGTGTGTGTGTGTGTGTGTGTGTGTGTGTGTGTGCCCGGCTCATGCATGATTTATGATTGCAGACATGCGCGTATGTGTGTGTTTTGTCCTCAACATGTAGACGTCTACATACAGACACTAACACTGACTCGTTCATCTTTCTTTGCACAGATTTCTTTGCAGTGTGTTTGTTTGTGTTTTGTTTGTGTTTATTATTCGCCCATCTTTGATTAAAAGCAACAAGTTCATTTTTTTTGTAGCCGTATCAAATGTTTTGCTGATTATATATTGATTATATCCTGATAAAGTGTTGGTATTTTGTGATTATTGTTATTGAAAGGTTCATTGTTGTTGATTTTTGATTGTTGTTTTATGTTCTTTTTTTTTTCATTAGTTGTTACATAATTGTGTGTGTGTGTGTGTGTGTGTGTGTGTGTGTGTGTGTTGCAGGGCTTCCTCCCACCCCGGTGCAGCTCCTCTATCCCGTCTCTCGCTTCAGCAACGTCAAGTCGCTGCAGCACCTCTGTCGCTTCTGCATCCGGCAGATGGTTCGCATCGACCACATCCAGGAGCTTCCGCTGCCCAGGTGCCACCCCACACACACACACACACACACACACACACACACACACACACCACTGCCATCACCACCGCCCAAATAAGATTCAATCAAACCAATCAGACGACTGAAGACAGAATGCCTAAGTTTTTTTCCCCCATGGTTTTCCAAGATTAATATCAGGAGTTCCAGGATTTTTGTTTCCAAATGTTCAATCAAAGTTTACCACTTCTGTCTGTGAGATTCTAGGAACTACTTTGTCCGTTGGCGTAGGAAGGCAACGTGACGCGTGATGTGGTAGCAGCTAAAAATCACAGTGCGGTGCATGAATACGTGGTCGTTCACCTGAGGTGGTTCCAGACATACACCCGGCTACATCAGATTTGGAGGGGATAATCCCAAATAACAAAAGACTCCAGTATATAACCCAGATTTTTGTAACGTTTTTGTGAATTTATTTATTCTGTTTATTTTGTTTTGTGTTTAACTTATCCTTTGTGCAGTTTTGCACAGTTTTATTCTGCAATTTTGTACAGAATATTACTTAGGTAAATTCATGTTTATATACATATATATATATATATATATATATATATATATATATATATATATATATATGTATATAAGATAAGATAAGATATTCCTTTATTAGTCCCACAGTGGGGAAATTTCAAGCATTACAGCAGCAAAGTGGATAGCAAAATATGAAGCATGATTTACATTATAAACAGTATAAACAGATAATAAATAGCAAAAAGCAATATAAACACTATAAACAAGGAATATAGAAAAAAAAAATAGAAATATGAACAATTTAAACAACAGAAGAAAATAACCTAAACCTGAGGAACAACCCGCTCCAACAGAGTTTCAGAGTTAGTGTGAACAATATATATATTGTTGTTGTCTGTATTATTGTTAGTGTGTTTTATTTTTCAGAGGTGAGGTCTCCAGATAAGCCCTTGTGGGTTTCTGCCTCACCCGCATATTTTTTTTTAATGAATTAATTTTCTCTCTTTTTATAAATGTGCAAATAAACTAAACTAAACTAAACTAAAATGAGGTGTGAGTTAAAGGGTTTTAATGCCCCGACACAGAAACAAAGAACCACCGGATGCAGAGGGAAGGGTGACATTTGGTTTTTACCATGGTATTATTGTCATGATGTTGAGGCTGATGTCAGTGGAAGGATTCATTTTTTAAATTAACTTTATTATAGCTGGGACCTAAACAGGCAGATTGTACTGAGCAGGGAAGAAATCTGCTGCAGCCGCTTCAAATGATACAGCATGACAAGTGTGAACATTTTAAACTGAACTTTTGATTTTGCTATAAGATTACAGCCTCCTTTTTTTTTTTTTTTTTTTTTTTTTTTTTCTTGTACTGGGTCAGAGATGGCTGGTGTTTTTGGAATACGGGTTTACCAACGATGAAAATGGGCAGGACGCACAAAGTCAATAAACTGAGTTAGTGAAACAATTTAATAATCTACTGAACAAATAATAGAAATCACCTCTGACATTTTCTGACAGTTGTTTGTCTTACTTTCGATTTTGTTAGTGTGGCATTGTCACACTGTAGGGTTAGTCTGTCTAATGGGAGCCACTGATCTAGCTGGGACGTCTGGTGTGTGTGTGTGTGTGTGTGTGTGTGTGTGTCTGTCTGTCTGTCCAGACCGCTGATCTCCTACCTGAGGAAGTTCTATTACTACGACCCAGAGGAGGAGATGTACCTGTCAATCAAGAGCGTCCGGCCGAGGGCGGGAGCAGAGCGAGAGGCCGAGTCTCAGACGTAGCAGCAGAGAGCGTCCCAGCCCGGGTGAGTCACCTTTAATTAATTAATTAGTTTAGTTTGTTACGTTTGGTGCCTGGAGGAGTGGAGGACCAGGCGTCAGCGAGGGAGAGGCTTCTCCTCACAGCTGGTCAGGTTCTGTGTGTTCACTCAGGCTGAGCGAGCTGGGCGGGCTGTGGCAGGGTCAGGCTGGGACTCCACTCTTACAGACAACCAGGCTCCTCTGCCGGGGGTTCACCTCAAAATCTGACTTAAAATCCAATCAACAATTAAATTAAATTAAATTAAATTAAATTAAATTAAATTAAATTAAATTAAATTAAATTAAATTAAATTAAAATCTAAGTAAATAAAATAAATAAATGAATAAATAAATAAATAAATAACTTAATGAATAAAATAAAATAAAATAAAATAAAATAAAATATGTCCATCCAAAAGAGATAACGCTTTTGCATTATTGGTCCCTGGACGTCTTTCTTTTTTTCATATACCAAAAAATGTACAAATCAATGTTTTGAAGAAATTAGGAAAACTATTCAAACCATTACTTTTTATGATCAGGAGTGCCCAGAGAGATCAAGACAGTAAGACGGTTTCCAGCCTTTTTACCACGGAGCCGTTCAACAATCCTTTACAGATTTAATCTAAAAAGTTGTTATCAGCCACAAAGCAGCTGTGTTTTGGTGCTACTGTATTTCTGTCCCTCCTGGAAACTCGTCCCGTCACCTGATGTTCCCCCACGTGGAGCAAACATGAGCAGAAAGAACCGATTTATTCCAACCAGAGAGAAACCAGCAGATTAACAGTTTACATGGTTATTAGGCGCTAATATTTTGCTATTTAACGGATTATTAAGGGGTTATACCTTTCCTTCTGATGGGGCCAGTGTCTTCTGATTGAGGTGGTTACATGAGGCATTTTTATTCTGATTGGGCTTTTATTCTCATTATCAGTGGAAAATTAGGGTCTATGTAAATGCGGCTAATGTCAAACACAGAACCGCTACTCTAATTTATACAAAGTTTGATTTTTCTGCCCTTCTGAAAAGATGAGATGTTTTCATTGCATCACAACTCTGAAGCTTACAGAGCAAAATAGCTGGCTCTCTTTCTTCCTCATTCAACTTTGAATTGTGTTCATGGGACATTTTATCATTTTACTTTTCTTTTTTCCTACATATCCGACAGCACATGAATGCAGCATTGACCCATAATGACTCTAAAGCATGCGTCCCTCTCCCTCCAGGTTTCTGTGTGGACGACTGAACTCTACTGGCCTGCCAGTCTTCCAGCGTCAGCCAATCAAAGTCCCTGGAAATATCTGCATCCTGCTGGGGTTTGGACAGCCCGGCCCCTCTGCTGACTTTGAGACATGAAAGGAGGGAAAACGCTGGCAGTCGGATGTCAGGAAAACTGTCCACAGGAAGTGCAGATGCAAAGGGGGACTGTCCTCCCTGGAGAGGGGGCTGCAGATGTCTTGTCGCCTGCAAACACGTTGGAAGAAAAAAAAAAAATACAAATACACGAGACGATTCTGGACTGCCACAGATATTTCCCGTACATGAACTGGACTTTTAAAACACGATGATGCACTGGACTGTTTGTACAACTATTGTTCGCTGCCGTTTCCTTGTTTTCTCCTTCCGTCCGCTCAAAACGAGGGCCGCTGGACTCCTGAGGCCCTCAGGCTTTGATATGCATGTAGAGGCAGAGCGTGTCACTCAGTTTGTGGAAAGTGGGTGCAAATGGTTATAAGAGACAGGCGGCCATGTTGGAGGACTGACAACTAAGGCTGCGGCTGATGATGATTTTCAGTGTTGATTAATGTATCCGTATTTTTTTTGTATTAATCAATGAATCATTTCGTCTCTAAAGTGTCAAAAATAATTACAAACGCTCGTGCGACGTTAGTAGAGCCCAAAGTGCTGTGTTCGAGCACACTTAGGACCCTTTTCCACTCAACAACCAGCAACATGTACCTGTGCTAAGCCACGCCCCCTTTCTGTGATGCCGTTGTCAGAGGACACGCCCCTTTTTGACCAAACATCGTGGAGAGTTTGTGCCTTGACCTGCGACCGAACACCTCACTGGGTTTAGTGTTCGATGTGATGTAGATGCGTTTGGAAACTGCGGGCTTCTCTGTGCTGAGCCCGGCCTGTTGCAGCGCCCCCTTGAGGCCAGTAGACCCAAAAAGTTAATCACACCTTCACAGGCCCATGATCAACCTTTCCACCAAATTTCGTTACAATTCGTCCAGTACTTTTTGAGTCATCCTGCTGACAACCGAAGGACTGACATCTATCATATGATGTTTTTTGTCCGTTTGCTCAGCAGCTGCCAACACGTTGCTTCCGCTTCAGCATCAAATTAAACATGGTGTCTGCCGGCTCTCACCATCAGTGATGCAAAAGTGTGTAACCATAGAAACTGGATTAACTGGCGTGGACCTTTAATATTTCTGTAGTATTCCTATAGAAACTCAGCTGCATCTTGGGAAAAAGGACTTTGAATTTGTACGTAATGTACACACTGGAAACTTTGCCAGTGCATTTTTTTTTCTATTGCACCCTAACCCTAACCCTATAAATTAAAATAATAAAACGTTAATAATACTAACGTTAATAAGCACAGCCATATCTTGCTCAGTTTATCCTCCACCAGTGCAGTTTCATACTGAAACATGAAATGTGATTCAGGAGTAGGAGCTGATTTTGATTCAAATAATGATACAAAAAATGTTGGTTTTGGGAGGAGGTTAAGCCTTACGTGTTGTTGGTGACTTTGCCAGGACATTTTTCAACAACAACGCAGCTAATTAGGTTTAAATTAGCTCACATCCAAGTGGCAAATATTAACGCTAGCCTGAGATAGGCTATGAAGTAGCAGCCCAGCCTGCAAGATCCTGCTGGCTCCTGTTTGTCCTGCATGTTCAGCAGCGACCCAAAGAATCAACTGGAACCAGAACTTGACCCTCGGCAGATGGAAAAACCAGTGTTCCAGTTTTTTAGTGCCAAAACTTTGAGTAGCGCTGCAGTGGAAAAGGGCCCTTAGTTTGATCAGCAGCCAAAACCACCCAAAGTAACATATATTTTATAACAATATGAACAGATAACAGTGGACAATCTTACAGTTTTAGTGATGCTGGAAACAAATGTTTGCAATTTTTGCTTGACAAACACTCGACCAATTGATTAACTCACTAATCGTTCCACCACTACTGACAACAAAAGGAAAGCCTGTCGCACTTTTGTTGTTCGCGTTTTGCTTTCTGATCATTTCCTTCCCTTTTGTGATTTGATTTGAATCCCCCATCTGCGTTTTCTTTGTTCTGTCAGTGACCAAAATGGGGAAATAGCGCTTTTACCATCTTTTGTCCAGCCGCCTCTCCTCCAGCATGGCCGCTGGCAGCTCTTAGCCGTCGGTCACCGCTCAGGCCTGTTCAGTGGGAAAAATAATGGTTTGCTTTCATTTTTATGCCCTAAAACCCCCCAGAGAAACAGTCACTTTGCCTCAGTTTGTGTGTGCGGTTTGGTTTGTTGATTTTTTCCCAGGAAATGTTTGGTACAGCACGTACAAAGAGCACAGAGATGATGAAAGGTGGTGCAGCAGCTACCCGACACAAACCCCTGGCGACTGGAGGTGACGGTTTTTTATCTCTTGGGCGAACTGAACGTGGAGCTCGGGCTGTTTCTATGTTTCTTCTATGAAAGCTTAGCGATGTGCACAAGATCACAGACACGCCTGTAGCTCCGTGTGTTAACAGCAGACTGACGGTGCATCTTATGATCTTGACGATTGTACAAGACAAACTCTTCAATATCTTGATTTTTCCAACAAAAGGCATTTGTCACCCTGCAAAATTTCTAAGAAGCTAAAAAGTTAACAGAGTTCAGCTTTGGCCAAGGGTTCGTTAAACACTGCTTTTATGTTATTGTTGGCCATCGGTTCAATTCAGTGTTAATAAAAACCAACCCTCAGACATTTGTGCACACGTTTAGTGAGGAAGCATCATTCTTCAATTCCTTGACTTACTTCCACATCAATTAGTGATTTCCTACGTTTCCCAGAATGCCTTGCGAGAGCCTCCAGAGAGCCGGTGTGATGTCTTGTTGCTTTCAATCAAAAATCAAATGAGGACGTATGGGAAAACACAAGCAGCGAGCTTATGGCTGCAATGCCTTCTGGTCTACTGAGTCAAATATCAGTGGATACGTTATATCTCTGCTTCTTCTATGGTGGATTTCTGCCTTTTTAACTCTTGGCCAATTATCCATATGATAATTGGCCATCCATAAAAATACTGCACCAAACAACAAAACGGACCCACTAATGCAAACCGACGTGTTTTTTTTTAACAGTGAAAAGTTGTTCAGGGTGGATTTCTCTGGTTTTTCAAGTCTGTTTGACAAATAAAGGTGCTCGTTTAATTCAAGGGTAAAGGAAAAGTTGAAAAAGTTGTATGGAAATGAATAAGCTGCTATATTCCCTTTATATTTCAGCATATAGGCGCCTTCATCAGAGGTTCTGCTCCCGTGTTTAAAGACGGGCAGGTTAGCCGTAGAAAGAAAAAAGCTTTCTTAATTTTGGCACCCAACTTGGCTTCCTTTTTTCAAGAAAAATGAAAATGTTGTTCAGTTTACTTGCATCTGCTCTAATAACCATCATATTTTGGTGTTACTGAACTGAAACTTTATTTTTCCCACTGAGCGCTGCCTGCCTCACATGTGTATCTCTGCCCCCTGTAAGTTTTATTTGTTGAAATGCCCGGTTGGTTGTACTTTTCTCTTCTATTTCTCAGTACCCTGAAGCTGAACACTGGCTCAGCGTTTTCAGTACAAAAAAAAGCCAAAAAAAGAAAAAAAAGGAAAGAAAAAAGAAAGAAAGTGAAAATGAGAACTTCACTGTGTGTATGGTGCTGATTTCTCTTTCATTTCTCAAGACTGATTTGTCCTTTATTCATGCACGATCTGGTACATGGTACTCGCTTGAATTTTTCACTTGGATAGCATCAAGAGGTGATGTTGATGAGGCGGGCGAAATGATTTTAAGTCCCCAAGTTTTTAATTTATGATGCAAAACAACCTTTAAGCTCCTGAACAGGGCAGGAAAACAATCATGTTTGTGTAAGACAACATGTAATATGCACATACACATTTAAAACACATTTTATAGACAAGCAGATTCGCTATCATAACTATCATTTGGTCAGTTTAACATCTCAAAATACATGATTAACATCTTTTTTTGTTATTTCATGCATTTCCTAATTTAATGGGTACAACATAAGATTATCATGACATATTTTCAATGTCCTGAACACATTGTGTATGCATTAGTTTTTCACTGGGGTCTATTTGACCTCAATGAGGCTTTTTTATCTGTATAAAACACACAAGAAATATCAGCATTTTACACACATTTGCTTTAGTTGTTGTGGAAACTTGAGGAACTAGAACATGTCATTCATAATTGTTAAAACCTCCCTCTGCTTCAGGACATAACCACACCTCTAGCAGTGCAAGAACCACTGATAGTTCATGTGATGTTTGGGAGGAAAAACATGATAGGACAAGACATAAACATGATTCCTACAAGAAGCTGGAGAGGTTATGATTTATTTAAAGAGCTATTTAGGTCGTCAACAAGACACATAAAGTACCTGACACATAAACTTTTATTATAATCATTTTCTGCAGGCTTAAATTACTGGAGTCAAATTGGCCCATAAAAAAAGTTAGTCAATTTGAAGGTATCAGGAGGGTTAAATGAAACTGAGTTAATAATTATCTTGCAGTCTAATGCAGCCTAAATGCAGCTGCATTATGTCACACTGGTTTGCATTCATACACACCACATCATGCTGCATGAGTGTGTAAGTGTCGGTGGTGTTTGGGTCCATTTCATTTCATCAGTGATGTGAGGACGCTGAGCAGCTTCTGGTGGAGGATTCTCGGTGTAGAATGTGTTGCATCTTTAATGTGAGCCATTCCCTTTGAAATGTTTAGGCTGAAACCTCTCCTGTTAGTGCTCTGTGCTGCTCGATCTCTCTCTCTCTCTCTCTCTCTCTGAGGCTGTGCATGTCTGGAGAAAAAGTGATCGGCGGTTATTTGCATCGTCAACTGAGCTGCACACTTCAGGCTGCAGCGGAGGGGAGGCAGAGCACATCGAAAAGCATGTGCAAGTGTGTGTGTGTGTGTGTGTGGAGGGGGATGCTGGTGTATCAGAGTAAGGTCAAGTGCACTCCTCGGGGAAAGCCTGTGTGAATAGGGCTGCACTCATTGTTGATGTGAATGGAGTCATGGGGAGTGATCCAATGAGAAAGAGGGACAGACAGGCACACAGGCAGGCAGGCGGACAGACAGGCAGGCATGCAGGCAGACAGGCAGACAGGCAGGCAGGCAGGCAGGCAGGCAGGCAGGCAGGCAGGCAGGCAGCCACGCCGGGGGCCAAATGAGTGCAGGCTGACGGCTGATGGGACTGACAGCCACCACTGGAGTGTTTTCTCCACGGGGCTGAGAGACGCTCAGAGGCAGAGCTGGGACCCGAGCAGCCGGATACTGTGTGTGTGTATGTGTGTGTGTGTGTGTGTGTGTGTGTGTGGCTTTGTGGACAGTCTGTTGTCTGTCAGCTCCATCTGAGCGTGGAGGCCGAGTGAGGCAGGAGCGTGAGAGTCACTTTCATTTCCTGAGTGCAGCTCATGTGCAGGAATTTGTCTTGCAGCACAGACAGTAGATGTTTTTTTAATTGTAAATATGAGTTTTATTTTACCAGGATACACCTCAAAACGGTGCCCAACAACAGGCCATTTCATTTAATATGAATACTGAGTCTTTCAAATTTAGTTTTCTTGGGAAAAAAAGGGATAAATCTGCGATAATGATGAGATAATCCCACTTTTTTTCCAATGCTAATCAACTTGTTTCCAGAATTTTCTTGAATCAAGTTGTCATTGTCTTGATCCCAGTGGCTGGTCTGCCATCAGATTAAAGCTCAATATGAGAGCATTAGAGATGAATTAAGAATGACTGGACAAAAAAAAAAAAAAAGTGTAGTCCCATTGAGATTAACAATCTCCCTCATAAGAGAGTCCTGGCTGAGATAAGCAGCAGTCCATGAAGTTTTAGTCAAATAATGAATCACAGGGTGCAAATATTGATATTACACAATTAACATTAAATACATTTTATACACGACATACACCAATAAGATGGATCGACCTGAGGCAAAGACAGCCAAAGACTGCCTGCCTTAAAAACTGAAGGAGAAACCAATTTTCAAACCTCTTGCAAGGATTTAAAATCCTCTTTACCAAGTTCAGAACAGCAAAAATGACTTTTGATAGTGCAAACTGCAATTATAGTGCATTATAGTGTCCATAATGCCATAGTTAGGGTTAAAATCCTTCTTCTTCTACTACTTATTCTTCTTATAATCATCATCATCGTTGTGTGGCATATTCACTATAATCACTATTGAATGTTTTAAATTGTTTGTTTAATTGATGCATTATGCTCAGGTCTCCCTTGCAAATGGGATCTTGATCTCAATGGGCAGGGGCGCCATATATGGGGGAAAAGTTAGGACAATTCCAAGGGCCCTTGCCTGACAGGGGCCCCAAAAAATAGGTAAAAACTAATATAAAATTATTAAACCATCATCGAGTAAATATATAGAAAGATTTTTTTCATGGGGCCCAAAATTCCTGGCAGCACCCCTGTCAATGGGACTTACCTGATTAAAAATAAAGGTTATTATAACAACAATGATAAAAGCTCTATAGGCAGCCTGCATGTCAGTGCTCACACACACACACACACACACACACACCTCGCACCAATATAACACAAAACTAGGACTCATCAGAACAGCCAGGTGAGTCTACCTGTGACTGTAATGATCAGTCCAATAAATAAACTATGGCAGCCTGTAGACGCTGGGCCGCAGCTTTAAAATCAACTAATAGGCTTAATCCGGTTAGGGCGTCTGAGCGCGTCAGCTCGCACTCACGCCGCTCGCTGACTGTTTTTCAAAATAAAGCACACGGGCCGTTTTTGACAGGTCGGAGACAGGAGACTGGAAGCTCATTGATCAACATGGATGTCATTCTTATTTTGACCGAACTGCCCCTGAAAACTCGCATTGGACACGGCGGACGTCAGTGAAAGCGCCCTCTCGCTGCAATAGGACAGCAGCTGCTTGAAGGTTTATCCTCTGGACCCGCCCCTCCACAGCGTAATCTCGACACGCGATTGGCGGAACCGTCATCCATCGACGTCCCTGAGCGGGCATCGCGTTACGATTGGTCCGACCGGCTTTCAATCACAAAGACAGCTCGACGCGATTGGCCGGTTCGCGCGTCCGTTAGCGGCCCATTGTCCGTGGATTGGTGCAGCAGCGCGGGCGGACTCCGGCACGGGCTCCGCTCCTGGGAGGCTCACGGAGAGCGAATGTCGTCATGAGCGGTGGGTAGGAATTAAAACATTGGTGTTTATATATTACATTGTACTTCGTAAAACATTATATTTGTGTCGAACCGAAACGCTTCGACGGTTGTGTGTGTTCTGGAGAGGCATGTTTGAGGCTGACTCGGGGTGCAGTATGGACAAAAAAAAAAAAAAAAGCAATGCACTTCCGGAAAAGGGCTGCCTTTTTTCTGTAACGTTATCAAAGAGAGTTTGACTTGCTAGCTACGCGTTAGCCAGCTAGCACAATATGCTAAGTGTTGTAGCTGCTTATTTTATGAGTTCCGTGCATCTCCACGGCTCATTCGCCCCACGGTGAAATATAAAGTTGTATGAGTGTCGCATTCGCATCAATATCCTCACCTTTCCGTTAGTTTTATGGGTAAAAACAGCTGCATGGACATCAAATCTGCTAAAGCTAACTGCTAGCCACTTCAGCAGCCAGTGATCCAGTCTGAAATGTTAGCTAGCTAGCTAGACAGCAAAGACTGATAGCAAACCAACTATGTATTTGATGGCGGCGCTATTTTCAGGCCGGATTTTTTTTTTTTTTCTGTCTGTGCATTTACTTGGCAGGGCTTAAAGACACACTCGCCCATCTGGTGGCAGTCGCAGCTGAACCTCCTTAGCTTTGCACTTGTCAAAATGCAGAAGCTGTGTGTGCATTTCGTGTGCAGCGTATGGCCGGACGCTGATATGCAGCAGCTCTGCAGGCGGCACACACACACACAAGTTGGTTTCCATCACTTCAGAGGACATTACATTGACTTCCATTCATTTCCTGGAGATTTATCCTAACCTTATCCCTAACCACTACCTGCCTAACCCTAACCCTAACCTTAACCTAACCCTAAAGTTATCTTAGCTTTAAGTCAAGTCTTCACCCTAAAATTAATGGTGCTCCCTTATGGGGACTTGCTTTTTGTCCCCATAAGGGAGGCGAGTCCCCACAACGTGACTGTGTAAACAGATTTATGTCCCCACAACATTAGCAATACCAGGTACACACACACACACACACACACACACACACACACACACACACACACTCTCTCTCTCGCGCATCCACGTTGGTGTTTCCTAGAATGAACCTCAGGCGAGTGGCTCCAGCAGACTGAAAGTTCACAGGCTTGACAGTGAAGTCAAAACATCAGGGGGGAGGCAGCTCTTGTTTTGTCTGCTGCTCAGTGCAATTAACAGAGAGTCTCAGTTCCCCTTTTTTTTTTTTTTTTTTTTTTTTGGTTTCTGTCAGAGTAAAGTTCAGTGTGGCCAGTCGAAGCTGAGGAAGTCATCTGTTCATCGTGTTTTAGGAATAATTTCTGTTTACACGTTACACCCTGTAAACATGGAGCTAGTTTTTCTTTAGTTTATCTCCAGATTCAATACTACCACGATTCTTGGGTGTTGATTTGATATGTATTGTAAGGATTTATTGTGATTTTTGTGTTTTTTGTATTTTGAATTATCTCCTAGTTGGTGGCTGTAAAATTTCATGAGGCTGTGATTATCCTAAAGGTCACAATGAGTCATTGTTTTTTTACAGTGTTGACGAGTTCCCAAAAATATGGTCTTACTATAATGAAATGGCTACTGTGGGGGCCAACATCATCACACATGAATCAAATGTGGCTCACTGAATCCACAAGAATCTCAGCTTTTCAGTCAAAGCCAACTGATGCAGCTCCAAGACTGTTTAGGCCCCAGTCTGCACACACACACCATTTTACAACAGGCCACAAGAACACATGTGGACTGCAGGCTTTGGGGCCCAAACTGCATGGGATTAGCAGAAGGTGGGCATGTCTGCAAAGGAGAGAGCCCATTTTTATTCACACATCTGGAGGTCAGAGGTCAAGGGACTGCACTGAAAATGGTCATGCCAGTTTATCCTCTTGCCAAAACGGTAGCCTAACTTTAGAGCGATATTTACTCTCCTTGCCAACAACCTAACATGACGTGCTTGGCACTAACAGATTCCTTAGGTCGTCTACTTTCATATGATACCAGTATCTTTACTATAAACTCACTAAAGGCACTTTTTAAACTGATGTTTTTTCCACTGCAGCTTATGTGTTTTCCACCATTATGGCTTGTGGCTGAATGCAAGACTGGTCATTGATTGTGGCTGTCATATGTTTATGAGTCACACCTGCTGTCTCACTCCATATAGCTGCTGCTGATTGATTAGGCGCAGTGTCTGTTTGGCAGCTAGTGAGGCCTTGGGCTGATGCAGTCAAATACTATGAATGCTGGTATCTCTGTGTTTTGTTTACATTCACAAACAGGAACCCAGGGTCATCGCTAGGTAAAATGACAGATGAAACAACGCGTCTCATTCGGATGCAGTGGCTACAATTGCCTGTTTTTATTTTATAAAATTGTCTTTATAAGATTATTGAGGTACTTTAATGTATGTCAGGGTGTTTTCATTGTTTTAAACCTGTTGTCAGTGCCCTTTTTTTATACAAGCTGAAATGTTTATGCAAAAATTGCTTTTAATGGGATTGGTGGCCCATTGTAAAACGTATACAGTATATTGTAGTATTTACCCTCGAGTATGACATTTGTCTCAAGCTCTTTAAACTATTTGGCAGTCTGCTGCAAGTGTTTGTACGCAGACTGTGCCAGTGGAAATGCATTAGGTTCAATAAATTTTTGTGTCTTTTCCGTATCACATTTGAAAGCAGTCCAAGAGTGCATTTGTGTATTTTGAGCCACCGATGTTTCTTCATGAAGGATGTTTTGTACTTTAACCTCATAACAGAAGGTAACAGCTTTCAGGGCCTGTCAGGCAACTGGATGAAAAACGGCTCCCTGCATTGCTTTCAAAAATTTGGCCTGTGCACCTCCTGTAGAAGATTTTAAACTCTGCACATCATTTTTGTAAAGTATCACTGTGGCTGAAGCTGCAGCATTTGAATAGTCTACAGACAGTTTATTTCCTTCCTGCGTAAAAATGATCACTAGTCTCTAATTAGATTTTAATTAGCATTCAGTGATTGGCTTACTCGACATTTTTCTGATTGGAGCATCAATGGATGAAACTGGATTGTCACTGAAAAAAATAAACAAATTAGCTGTGACATGCAGTAGTAATAAAACACATTACATTGACTAGTTACATCCTTCTATATAATAGACATGTAAATGCTGCATTAAATAGCAAAAATGGGACAATACTTTGTTTAAATTAACCACTCGCTACTTAAGACCCAGAGTTTATGTAAATAGCACCCATACGTTATGTGAGGACATATATAGGTTGCTATAAATATATGTTAGTTAATGGATAAACGTGCTGTTTTAAACATTTAATTTGGCATTAGGGTTTTTGTTTTATTATGGTGTTTATGTTCGGCTTAAGTGCCTTTTTTGTATACTTGCTTATTAAGAATGCTCTGTGATTCATTTTAATAAGATTGAGGAGTGGAAATAGTTTCTGTGTCGCATATCGTGTATCTGACTCTGCTGTGTGTGTGTGTGTGTGTGTGCGCGTGTGTTTTACAGAACAACAGGACAGTATGGCCACCACTGTTGCTGTCAGTCCAAGCGAATACCTGCAGCCCTCCAGTACTTCCACACAAGTGAGTCACAGACCGTGTCTACACTAACCTCGGTTTGACTGTCCATCCACACTGCACGCATTAGCATTTTTTTTAGTTCACATGACGACCTTACATGTGATTTGTTTTCAGAAAGCTTTGTTTTGACTCTTTAACATAAAAATTCCACGTGGCTGTTTTCAGATTTACACACCTTGCAGACAGTTTCTGATAAACTCAGTGTTTTGTGGTTGGAAAATGCTGGCTTAGTGTAGATGGAAGGCTAAAACAGAGGAAAAAAAATGTGTTATCAAATTTACCCAGCTAAAGTGGACATGGCCACAGCCAGATGCTGTGTCGCTGTGCTCTCTGAACTCTGAACTTTTTAAAGGGGATGTCACATTTAATCCGTAGTAAATGCATGCTGTTGCAAACTATAGGTAGAGCTCTGTGCTAAAATCCTCCGAATCAAATATGCTGTGGTGAAAATGTTATGATTCTGGGTATTTCTTATAGCATTAAAACTGACTGACTGCGATTTTTCATCACTAACTTAATTGAGAGCCACCAAAATGGGGCAGACAGCCTTGTTTTTTTCCCATGTGCATAATTAAAAGAATAAGAGGAGATTCAGTGGTAAGTAAATCTCTCATTTAAAATAAATGAGGTTTCATCATGTAAAATGCATTTGAAACGGTGCGATATTGGGACCTGATATGAACTCACTTGTAATGTTGATTTGGCCAGAATTAGCAAATGCGTGTTCTTAATTTATCTATTTTTAACCTCATCATCGTCCTTATCCTGCTACCAAGTATAAGATGGAGAAGATACATTTTTTGGAAAAGGTTTTGACTTTGTCTTGACAGATAGAAATGCACCAGAGTGCTGCACACAAGCTGTAGCTTCATACTCAAGTTGTTTACGTTTTAAGCAACACGACTACAGACTTACCTGTGAACTCTCTGTCTTTGTATTTGGCTCAGGTTATCTGTCTCTCTGTTCTTTTATTGATACCTATTTGTTAATCACTCTCCGCTCTCTCCATGTTACCACATATCCTCTCTCTCTCTCTCTCCCTCCCTCCCTCTCTGAAAGCACTAAACTGACTCTGCTGGTCCAAGTTTTGACTGCCTGCTGTCCTGGATTTTGTTGGTGTGTCTTGTTCCTGACTGTTTTCTCCCTTCAGGACTCCCAGCCCTCTCCTCTCGCCCTCCTGGCCGCCACCTGCAGTAAGATCGGCCCTCCTGCAGCTCAGGCTCCTGTCACTGCTCCTCCAGCCCAGCCGCAGCCTCGCAGGCTCCTCCCCATCAAACCCGCCCCCATCGCGCCCGCTCCGCCCAAGAACCTGGGCTTCCTGTCAGCCAAGGGTAATGTGATTCAGCTCCCTGCCGGCCTGGGCCAGGCCGCCACGCCCGGCAGCCCCATCGTGCTCACCATCCAGAGCCCGGCTCGCACCAACACCTCCGCCCCCGCCAACATCCAGTACCAGGTGGTGCCGCAGATCCAGGGCACCCAGACCATCCAGGTGATGCCGCAGGGAGGCCAGATCCAGCTCATACCGGGCACCAATCAGGCCATCATTACTGCCCCCATGACTGTGCCGGCCCCGGCAGCCGCCACCGCTCCGGTCACGCCGCAGAAGACCGTAGCCATCAAGCCCTCGCCGAGGTCACGGAAGCCCAACAGCGCCACCTCCAACATAGTGCAGCTGCCCAGCGGGCTCACGCTGCCGCTCAATGTGGCTACCGGAGAGGTGGGCGGGACCCAAATCGTCACAGAGACAGCAGCGGCCCCGCCCACTATGGGGAAGGGACGGCGAGGGAGGAAGAAGAAATTAGTTTTGGCTGCACAACCTCCGGCCGCTCCTGTCCCTCCACAGCCTGCCTCCCCGCCTCCAGAGCAGATGGAAACCATCCTGATAGAAGCTGCTGACAATATCATTCAGGTATGTCTGGCCGCCCTGTTGCTGCAGATGTGGAAGGGTGGGAAAGAAATTGATTTGATTTTGAAGTCAAGATATTGGCATCAGTATTGGTATTGATTATATGAAACTAGATGACCGAAGTAATCCATTGATACCAAGCATGTCATGCTAGGTTATCGGCAAGGGGGCTAAATATCTCTCCAGAGCTAGGCTTGATGTTTTTTAAACCTGACATCACTATAAAATGACTTATTGTGATAATTGAGGATAACCACAGCTTCATGAAAGTTTACAACCACAAACTAGAGGATGATTCACAAAATAAAAGTTACAATAAATTGTAATATTGAATCACAATACTTTGATATAATCGCAATACATATCGAATCGGCCCCCTGGCATTGTGAGAGTACAAAATTGGGAGACAAACACAGTGTCCCAGCCCTAGTAGAAAATTACTTCCTCACATGTTGCCCGCCATAGTCATAACATCTCCTGCGTCATTATATTTCTGTCTTTTCAACTCTTCTTCCCTGTTGGATTTTATCAAAACAGTTAGTCTAGCTTGTACTTGCTGCTCCCCACAATCAGGAGTCAGGCTGTGGAACAGGTCATGGAGAAGCTGCTGGATCACTTTCAAAGCATTATGAAGCTAACGTTACACTCTGAGGCGGTGAAGTTCAGACACCAATACTGCTGACCCACCTGCCTGCAGTGTGCCACTGAATTAGGATCTTATATTCATCTCTTATCAAATCAGCTTTCCGTTTCCAGATGTAATCCTGACTTGGAGGAACATCACATTATGATTTGGTTTCTATGAAAAATGGTAATGTATTGAAAGCTGTTGGCAAATTCTGGGCCTGGAGGGTCTGCAAAACATTGTGTAATAAATTTGATAATTTTGTCCCCTTGAAAACTGAAAAAAGATTCATCAATGTAAGGGAATTTAGTTAACCTGTCCCAGACAAGATGAATTGTTTTAAGAGGCTTTAAAGCCACAGTTACTCCCCCTGTTGTGATATTTGTTGCTGTAAAGATGAATCTCCATAAAGCGGGGAACAATTTGACTTTAATAGTGAACTCACTATTAGACTTAATTGACCACCAGCCAAAAATTTAATTCCCTTCAACAAATTAACTGGAAAAAAACTATGCTGATTTGAATTGTGATGTGTGTAGAAGCCTGTGGGCAAGAGAGTTTTAATTATCCAACCACGGCAGGAAATGTTTTTACATTTGAATCATTTAGCTGACACTCTTACCCAGAGCGACTTACAGTGAGAGCAGCGCAAAAATAAGCTTCAGCTTCAAGCCAAAAGAATGGAGAGCAAGAATGACAACAAAGGAGCTGCTGTAATACTGATTCAACCCTAAAATCATCCCGAAAAGAAGCCTTAAGCTATGTGGAGCAGAGATTTAATACAAATTTCTTGTGAAGAGGTAATATATCAACATCCTAACACTGAAATAATAATAATACTCTGTCATGTGATTTGTTGGCTTGGCTTTGTCCTCTGTCGTTCAGCAGCTGAAAATGCAAATGGCTTGAGTTTTTTTTCCTCCAAAACAGAGTACAGGCTGGAAAGTGGTTTTTGAAAGCCAGAAATTTCAGCACTTTTTGAAGTAATCGTTGATTCATTGGTATTGATTTGCAACTCTATCAACCTTTTCCGTATTTTATGGTCATTTTGTGCTATGGGACAGCACAAAGAGTTTCTCATCAGCTTTTAAAATTCAGTCGAATAAACCTGGCAGCAAATCTTCATCAGTATTTAAAGATTTTTTGGCATTTGTCTATAGTCGATAGGTCATTGCACAAATTCATTGCGAGTGAGGGATGAACTGATATATCAGTTTTAGCTGATATCAACCTTAAAAAGCAATGTTGGCATTGGTTCAGTATTATGTATACTGTCAATTATTGGCTAATTGCCACAGTGGCTCTTGTGAGACCTCATTTTCTAAGACAATAGTACAATAGTAAAATAAGCAACAGAGATTTTAACATGGTTATAATTATCTGAAGTCATTAAGGCATGTCTGAGAAGCTTAATCTTGTTTGGACCTGAATTTGTATTACCGTTCTTACAAATATGCATTTCTGTTTTGGCGTTGTTATTGGGCTGTAATGGGTGGGAGAAAAAAAATCAGGTCTGGATCAGCCTCAAAAAAATCCCACTGGGACTGAGGGGAAAAGCGAGTTGAGAGGATTAAAGTAGTTTGTGAGTAAACACAAAAATAAGGTTGAGAATTAACTAGAATTAAAATGGTGAAGTAAGAAATAACCCACTAGAAATAGGGCGATGTATTTAATATATTTGGTCTTTAATATATTTAGTTGTGAAAAATCTTACTTTTAATAAAGGCAAATTTATAACATTATTCTCATTTGTTAACATGGCATGTCATAGTGAATGCTGTGGTAACAAATGCCAATTTTTCCATGCAAAGAACACACCCCGAGGTCCCTGACATGCTGCCAAACTACGATCAATACATAATTCATCATGCTGTCTGTGTGTTGCCTTTTGAGCCTTATCAGAAGGCTGCTACCACTCTCCAGTCCTCGTGACTTCTCCCAGGGCATTGTGGGTCAGTGGGGCTTCAGGGGGTCTAATGGGTGTAGTAGTACTGCCTGCCTGCCTGCCTGTCTCCATGCTGGGACCAAGCACTTTGAAAACACTGCTATAGAGCTACACACACACACACACACACACACACAGAAAAAAAAATGTGAATTCATATTTGCTTTTAATACAGAGAATTTCCGATATTACGGTAGTAAGTTTAAGAGAGAAAACCCCCAAATTTATGAGGGGAAAAAAAGTAAGAAAAATTCTGAGATTATAAATTCACAAATGTATGAGAAAAAATCTTTTCTTTTTTTGGGGTCAAGGAGCCCCATGTGTTGACCCATGTGTTGATTCTACTTTGCAATGGGATTAAGTAACAAGGAAATCTTGGTGATTTTAGCCCAGAATCACAACATTGTTTTCTTCCCATTTTTTCTCATAAATTTGTGACATTGTAATCTCAGAAATTATGGTTTGTTTGTTTGTTTGTTTTTTTCATAAACTTGCAAACTTAATCTTGGAAATTCGGTTTCTTTTTCTCAGAATGTTATCTCCCCTCCCCCTTGCTCTGTAATTTTTCCCCCTGCAGTGGCCCTAATACACCCTCATAATTATAGGACAACCTTACTTTTTAAAAAGGTTTTATATTCAAGCCAATACAGTAAGTCTGGTGGTTAGAGAGTCACATAACTGAAACATCACAGGGTCTTGTTCCTCCAAATCACCGCCATGTCCAACCACAGCGATATGCCTGAGACGCCAAACCCCTTCGCTTCTTATTCGTTGTCAGGACTGTCTGGATCAGAGCGTCAGCTGAAGTCCTAAAACATGAACATGAAAATGTAAACGTAATCTGTGTTTGCAGGCAGGAAACAACCTGCTGATCGTGCAGAGCCCGGGCCAGCCGGCAGTGGTGCAGCAGGTGCAGCTGGTCCAGTCCAAGCAGGACTCTCAGGTGGTTCAGATCCCCCAGCAGGCCCTGAAGGTGGTGCAGGCAGCCTCGGCCACGCTGCCGCCTGTCCCGCAGAGGCAGACGGCGCCCACCAGCCTGCAGGTCACCCCAGACACAACACAGACACAGGTACGAGTTAAGACGCCACAGCCACACACAGCCACTCCACAAAGGACAAAAATATAGACAGTTAGGGATGCTGTTGTCAAGCTTAAATGGAGTATTTCTATCGGAGATTTTACTCAAAACATGCATATATCCGACACCAAAAGCTCTGAGTAACATGTCAGAAACAACAGCAGACTTTTTTTTTCTCCAGTCTTGGCACACAAAAACCTGGATTTCTCAAACGATGGCAAATAGACAGATTTTATGTTAGTTACTTTGTCTTGTGACCTCCAAATCACAGGCCAAGCCTACAGTGAAAGTAATGGATAAGATCAGTGCTCTGTCTTGGTTGAAAGTTTGGAAATGTTTCTGTGATCTAAAACATCAACCATAAATGTTATGTTTTGGTGTTGAGTAACGCCTTATTTCCAAAGCTGCAATTTTGCGCCAACATTCAACAATCATGCAGGGAAAAATCCATCGTGGAAGAGGACAGAGAGCAATTTCAATGATTTATTGAATACATGCATTGTTTCGTCAGCAGGGTTCTTACAGTTATCTTATTGTTATCCATTGCATCTTGTCTGGTGGAGCCTCTTACTACTTACACTCTGAAAACGGTTGTGACGCTCACTGTTGAAGTAAAGCTCTGGCTCTGTGGATGGTTTTGGCTGACCCAGGCGAGTTTGTCTCCTCAGATCTTGATCAAAACGCCGACGGGGGAGTGGCAAACCGTTCAGCTCCAGGAGACGGTCTCCTCGACGACGACCCCCACCACCTCGGTCGCCAGCACCACGTCACCGCCGGCTGGCACCAAGAGGACGCTGGCAGGGGGACGCAAGGAGAGGACGCTGGCAAAAATCGCGCCAGCGGGTGGGATGATTGCACTGAGTCCAGCGCAGCTCTCCTCTGCCACCCAGGCGGTGCAAACTATCAACATAAACGGGGTCCAAGTGCAGGGAGTTCCTGTCACCATTACCAACGCAGGGGGTGAGTTGGTGTGTCTTTTTGTGTGTGTGTGTGTGTGTGTGTGTGTTTGTTTCTGGTTGTAAACACTGGCAGCCAAGGGTTTTTAGTTCATTTCACTGTCGATGAGTGTGTCTGAAATGGTTCAAATGAAATGTAAAGGGCAGAGTTTAAAAGTAGGATTTGAGTTGCGTGTGTTTTTGAAGATACTGTTGTTTTTGGACTGAGTTATCAAGTCGGCCACAGGGTGACAATATGATTGGTTGCCTGAAAAGAAGTGACAGTGGCGACCCCAGGCCCTCTCTGAAAAACTCAACCTCCTTGGGAACAATTTTGAGAAGACACTGATTAACAGGAAAAAAAAACTATAAGGGCACAAGCATCTAGTTTTTTCAACACCATGCTAGGATGTGCTTCCTGTCAAGAACATTAGGCTGTTAATAATAGTAGCAATAATAGTATAGGCCCAGGAATTTCTCACACTTAAGAAATGAAAGAGCTGTCAGTGTTTATTAAGCAGGGTATTATGACACTGTCATCGTAGTTGTCAGATTACTCTGCACAGGAATTTTCTCTCCTGTGCTGCTAGCAATTCTGACGTTAAAAACAGCAAAGCCATTCCCTGATGAGAAATAAAATGCCTCTGTTCAGAGAATACACTCAAATGTCATATCAGCAAAGACAACAAAATGAGCTTTCACACAATCACAATAAAGTTTGTGCACATGACAACAAAAGTCATCAAACTCTAAACCTACCATCCTTTTGCATGTTGGGATATTGGTTGTTGTGAAGTCTAATCCTCATCTGTGCACTGATAGAGCCGAATTAACAGTTAAACCTCTCAGCCTCTGGCAGTGTCTCATTATTATCATTACTGAACACTGGGGATGTAATGGTTCACCTTTTTTACAGTTAGGTCTGAATCATAATTTTGTTGAAAAAAAATTGAAAAGACTTCAAGAAGAAGAATTCAAGCTTTTCTTCCTTAAATGTAGCATTTGCCAACGATTAAACACAAAAAGTTAAATGGGGCTTTTGCCCATGTTCTGTAAAGGTTGTGCAATTTAGCCACAGGACTTGAGGAAAAGTCAATTACTGACTGGCATGATGCGATCAAACAAAAGCAATGTTGAACATTGTACATTATGAATGTATTTGCTGTAATTTCACTTTGTGCAAAAAAAAAAAAAAAAAAAAAAAACTTCACATGCAAGGACTATGTTGAAAATCCCATGGATGCAGCCAACCAAGAATTTCAGAATCTCAATTTTTGGTTTCGGTACAAGGCCCCCCAAAATCTCCAGATCCAGCTAACAAATCAGAATATGTAAAAAGTGGGGAATAATTTCCATGGGAGCTGTGGAGGAACCCTTGATTGTCTCTGAAGCTGTGTGTCCATCTCTCGGTGTTTGCCAGGCCAGCAGCACCTAACGGTGCAGACGATGCAGGGCGGGGGGCTGCAGCTGGCGGCCCCGCAGGGCCAGCCGGCCGTCCAGGTGGACCAGACGCTCACACTAGAGCTGCCCGGCCAGCCGGGAGAGAAGAAACGCCGCATGGCCTGCACCTGTCCCAACTGCAAAGACGCAGACAAGAGGCAAGTGTGCGCTCACCACAGCCGAGGTGCCGTGGGTGCCGGGGAAGTTCCAGCTGTGCTTCAGCACTTTAGGAAATCATGAAGTTCATGTGGCAGTAACACCCAAAAGGGCATTCTATTTCTGTGATGGTGGGCACTGATGGATGTGCATTAAATAGGAGGTAACACAGACATCCCTGTGACAGTGGCCAAAAATAAGTTTTTGGCTTTTACTTCCTTGCAAAACAAAAATTTTACCAAATGAAATACTTAATATGCAGTTTATGCAGTTTTCTTAGACATGTCACATTAACTGTTTCAAGAGGTTATTGTACTCGTATATATATATGTTACATATATATAAGTGTATTTCTGATATGTAGTCTGTTCAATATTTAGTGTTAAGTGTTAATATTTAGTGTTGCAAAAATATTAATGGGCATCTGTGTGCATGTGTGTGTGCACCCATGTGTGCAACCTGCAGGCCAGGTGAGGTGGGCAAGAGGAAGCACATCTGCCACATCCCCGGCTGTGAGAAGACGTTCAGGAAAACGTCGCTGCTCAGAGCTCACGTCCGGCTGCACACCGGCGAGAGGCCCTTCGTCTGCAACTGGGTCTTCTGCGGCAAACGCTTCACACGCAGCGACGAGCTGCAGCGGCACGCCAGGACGCACACAGGTCTGTCTGCAGCACAGGCACACACACACACACACACACACACACACACAGGCATACACTACTCAAATGTAGAGTTTGTTTCCAACATGGGATGACCGGTAAACAAAAAAAAGATCTGCTTAAACAAAATATTAGTTTGCAAAAAAGTAAAAACAAAGAAGAATAGACACATCAGCATGGGGCTGCAGCAGAAAGTGTCCCATCGGCTCTTTCTTTAGGCACCGTGCATCCGCTCTGTTTAATGTCAGGTGTGGTTTCTTCACCACAGGAAGTGAAGAATTGAAACTCAAAAGCAAAACTCAAACTGTCTGCCAAACCGTAGTGAGCAGTGCTCCGTCCAGAGAAAGGTGGACTCATCAGTGTCAGATCTTCAGCTCAAACATGATCATGATGTGTGTAATTTACTGATGACACATTGGTATTGTAGTTCAAAGTTTTCAAACACTTGCCTTTTTCTGCCATCCAGTGTACAGTTTCCTAACGCAGCTTGAAAGTGATGACAGTTTTACAGACTGGATTCTAACTAACTAACTAAATACGGACATATAGTATTTTTGAAAGGGAATAATGGTATCTAATCATTGCAAATTTTGTCTGCAATAGTTTGATAATCAAAATAGTTTATTGACAATATTGAAAAGTTTCAGATCACGTACAGTGCCTCTTGTGGTGGAAAATAGTCAAGATGTTTATCTGATGCAGAAAGTACTGATCATTTTTGTTAATCATGATTACAGTATGTAGCAAAATAATCAGAAGCAGGTGAAAGCCCTCTTGACATAATATGAGTTTATTTCCAAAACATACTTTTCTGTTTAGGTTTAATGAAAAACTAAAACTAAACCAATTATCCCATCATCTTTTTTCCCCTTACAGGAGACAAGCGCTTCGAGTGCAACCAGTGTCAGAAACGCTTCATGAGGAGTGACCATCTGACGAAGCATTACAAAACTCACATAAACACCAAGAACCTGTGAGCAGACTGGATGCAGAGCGTTCACACAGTCACGCCCTCTTGAACTAGACTGAGCAGAGCAGGGGAGACAACTGTCCCATAATGGGAAATACTTAACTAAAAAAAAAAGTCCCCGCATATCCTCTCTCACTTCTCTAGGACGCTGTGTAGCCCGATGTACAGACGAATCCCTCCTGATGGACTTCAGACTGTTCAAGCAAATTTATTAATAATATTTTGTTCTGTTTTTGTTTTGTTTTTTTTAACCTCTGACCGGTGGCCGGCTGCACTACGTAGACTGAGCACGTAGGACGGCGAGACAGGCGAGGTTTAAGACTTTTAAGGCGCAGATGCTTGTCGCAGCGTTCTTATCCATGAACGTCAGTAGGAGAAAAGTGTAAAGATTTATTCAGACAAAAACATCCAAGCCTACAGGACTTCCGTGTCATCTGACCCCTTTTTTTCCCTTTGTTTTTCTTCCCCTGACTCCTGCTTTGGCCTGTTTTCACATGGAACAACAGGGGCTTCAGAAATTGTCCCTTGACTGTTGTGTTTAAAAGAAAATTTAAAAAAGTTAAATTTAAACCATGTTGTGTAAAATTAACACATTTTCTTTTACCTCAGTGGAATGGTAATTTGTTATTTTTAGTTTGCTTTTAGTTAAGCTGTTTGCATTTCTGCATTTGAGTCTCTCAGCTGATTTAAAATATGTATATTTAAAAACTTGGGGACCATTACCTGAAACTCCCCAAATGAGACTCCTGAAAACGTTTATAAGTTTACATTAGCTTTTTTATGTGTGTATATGCATACTAGCATATGTAAGAATAATAATGATAACAACAATAATAATAAACTTTATTTATCTCGCACTTTTCTAAGCAACCAGTACAAAGTGCTTTCCAAAACAGAAAAGAGAAATGAAGAAAAACCATGAAAAAGGCAGCAGCAAAAAGGAGAATATATGAAAAACATAGAACAGGAGATTTAAATTACAACAGAGATACAAACGGGACATAGAGAGCATTGTAAAAAAAGCTTTTTTTCTGTACAGGTGTGCTTTGGGAAGTGATTTAAAAGATGATACTGATCCTGCATCAGGGCGATCAAAAGCTTGGGAGCTAAAACAGCCAAGGCTCCACCTTTTGTTTCAAGCCGAGTCCGAGGAGCCAACAACAAGCAGGGCTCGACCAGCGGACCTCAGGCTGACGTTAAAAGCTGTGCCTTAAAATTTATCAGTAAAATCTTAAAAAATTAAATTTAAAAACTAACAGGCAACCGGTGAAGAGCTGCTAAAATTTGAGGCGGTATGATCTCGGCTTCTTGATCTGGTTGAGAGCCTCACCGTTGAATTTTGCACTCGCTGCAGCCAGGTGATGCAACTCTGACTTCAGCAGGAATCCAGAGAGTTGCAGTCGTCATCGAAACAGATGTGAATCACATTATCACACCCAAATATAAGGCCACGGGTTAAACATTTAGTTTTGGTGTCTCTAGCTGTCTTGAATCTGGTCAATGGAGCTTTTGGGGGGCAGTACGAACAACTTCAGGCATGTTAAGCTGGAGATAATTTTGGGACATAAACGTTTTGTATGTGAAAGGCGGTCTTGGAGGCTATCAAGGGTCTCCTGGTTTCATTAGTACATAAATGTGTGTTTGCAGGTGATGCCACCATGCAGAAGCACATAAACAGAGAATTACAGAGGACCTAGGACTGAGCCCTGTGGAACACCATATTTGAGAAAAGCTGTAGAGGAAGGCAAATTACCAATCAAAGCATGTATTCAAAAGGTAATATTTCAACAAATTCAAGCGGTTATGCTAAAACATATTATCTGAGATGAGTCTAATACCTTGGCTAAGAATGGAAATTTGTTTATCATTGAGATCAACAGGATCCAGGCTAGATTTTTTTCAAAGCAGTAGCATGTTTGAAGGAAGAAAGGCTATATTATGAGTCAAATAGCCAGTCATTAAGAGGACAAAATATTGGTGCCTATGGTACAGGTGACCTCTCTGAGCAATTAAGTTTTGATGATGTCCAAAAAATGATGTCAGCTAACCCAAATGTAATATTATTTGACACCTAAACAGAAATACTGCATGAAGGCCTCACACTGCTGCGGCAAAGCCACACTAATTTTGGTGTCTTGTTCCTGAAGAGTATCCTGAGGTTATTGGTTAGCCCGTGTGTTTTACTGCTTCCTGATAGTCATGTCCACATGGGTGGTCATATTCGTCTCTTGGAGGTCCTATTTGTGTGGAAGCCAGGGATCATTTGAAGGTGATAACATGAGCCCAGTTGATCGGCACCTGCTGGTCTTTCTTCAACGTCCAAGCCAGGTTTCTTGCCCTGATAGCACCTGATACACTGCGCGCCGGTCAGTGTAAACCGTTTCCAGAGACACAACGTTGGTCTGCTTGACAGTTTTGGTTCTGGTGATTTGCTGCCTATGCATTGCCGTGTATATGATTGGATCTCCAAATATTGGCCTGACTTGACAATCATGTCACAAGATGCAAAAAAATAAAAAAGGAGAGAAGAAACAAAAGCTTTCTCAGGCCTATGATCAGTTACTATGTACATATTGTTGGCTATGTAATAGCTTTAATTTTTAATCAACATTTGAGACGTTTGATTTCTAATATACAGATGACCAGCATTAGGCCTACTGTACAGTATTCACACCAGTCACTTCTTCATGTCATTCGCTCAACAGATAACGCACCATTTACTCAAACTGTTTTGGATACAATGAAGACGTACTGACCTTTCTCTAATAATTTATTGTGCGTTTTTAACCCTGATACTTTCATTAAAGAAGTACGCTGATTTATTGGCAAACAAGCTCTTTGGTCAGATTAGCCCTAAGGTGACGAGGCAGCCTCACTGTCCAGTAATCATTTTCATTTCAGTGGATGTTCATGCTTTGGCGCACTGTACGCTTCATGTACAGTGCAGCCTCGCTAAACATTATCAAAAAAAAAAAAAAAAAAAATTAAAAAAGCACCATCCTGCACTAAATACCAAGCAAACAGGTTAAAGTGCTACCAGCCTCCTCGCCGCGCAGTGGTGAGCTGATCAAAGAGCTTAGTCAAATCGGATTTATTTATAAAGCACTTTTAACAAGCTTTCCTCACAAAGTGCTTCACAGGGCAACAAAGGACATGAAGCTTAGTCAGTGTGAACCTTCAGGAATGTCTCTGGAGACCTGAGAGGATGTTGGGATGGAGAAAAAAAAAAGAGCCTGCTCATATTTATATTTGTATTTTATGTCTGAATATGTAAATACAGTGTGTGTCTGGTTGACACAGTAAATGTAGGATTTAAAAAAGCAAACAAAAAAAGTTACACTGCCTAGTATTGTGGCTGGCATGGCCAGAAGTGGACTTTGTACAGTGTGTAAGGAATAAAATATAATGTGACATTGTATAGCTTCATTCCTGCTTTGTACAAGACTTCTAGATCTTTTTTCTATTGAATTAAAGATGCCTTAGACAGCTGCACCCAGTATTTAAAGAATTTTGTCTGTCAGGTAACAGCCTTTGTAGATTTCCCTTTGTGTTTTTTTTTTCTTAGCATAAGTTACATACTAATGTAATAATGTCACTGACAAAAATCCCATTTTTTTTTTTTGAAATTTGTAATTTTTATTTTAATTGTATTTAAATATGATGAGTTTCCCCCCTGAAGTGAGACATTTATATTGCTTGATTTCTGTGAATGAAATGCTTTCTCCCTTTCGAAACTCTGATTTCATATGTTCTACAACAGCCTGTGCTCCTTGTATTTCAGGAGATCCGGAGATCCAGCAATTAATTTTATAACTTGTATAAAGGTGCTTATTACAGAGAGCTTGCTCCTTTTCTACAGTCACCCCCTCAATAAAGAATTCAAACTGTTTTGACAGATTATTTTCTTATTCTTTTTCCCCCTCGCTTTTTTTTGTATTTATTTTTATTTTGTGTGTCTTCCAATGTGAGACATTTTCTTTTCAATCCAGATAACAAACCACTACAATAATAAACACACATAATAATCTGTATACACCTGTACAATCCAACTGTTGTGCCATAAAGTTTCTCCTGCGCCTATAATGCTCAGCTTTTCTTATTGTCACAGTAACAGAGGTGTTCATTCACTTCTATGTTTGGCATTGAGCTCATAGTTAGTGCTGCTGTTGGACTGGACTGCATTTTACTGACAGCTGTTTCCACTATTCTGTCCCTCCTCATTGTATATAAGCAGGGAGGACAAAAAATCTGAAACACCTGTCAATATAATGCAGTCCAGTACAAGACCTCTGCAAACTACAACCTCAATAGTGAACACACAATTAAATTTACACAAAAACTGAACATTATAAACTTTGTTAAAAGGTAGAATTAATGGCAGAGCTGTTGCACTGAACCACAGTAGACTGAATAGGTGTATAATATATGGGCAAATTACTATTTAAATATTTTCCCTCATTGACATTCATTCATTTTTTGAATACCTTTATATCATTACAAAAAACAATATTGCTCACAAACAGATGAACTCCCATGTCACTGTCATACAAAATATAACCACAGAAATAGAAAAAACAACATGCAAAACAAAAAATAAATAAATAATAAAAAATCGCCAGTGTATTACAAAAAAAAAAAAAAAAACTGAAACCGAAAAACTGAAAAAGACACTGAAAGCCCTGCACACATTATTTTTGTTCCGATTAAATTTGTGATATTGTTAAATTTCCCTGATGAACAATGTGAGACTTTTATTTTGAAACGTAAGCCCCATTGCGTCATCAGGAGTGGACACATACTAACGCAAAACAAAACATACGGAAGCCGGTGCGAGTTCACGGTTACCGTATCTGAATAATAATGCCACTTTATCGAGTTATATGCACTTAGTTGAGTTATATTATATATAGTTATAAATGAATCTTAACATAAAGTGCAGGTTAACACTGGAGAGTCATAATAAACCTGGTCTGTTTTGTTAAAGTGGAGATAAAATAAGACACAATGACAGGATTGCAGCGTATGAATGAAAGAGTGCGGTTTGAAGGGTGAGGGCGCCCCCTTCCTGTCATCATGTGAAGAATGAGGAATGTCACTCAGTAATAACAATAACAATAGAGCTAAGAAATGTCATAGTTATACCTCGTCATAACCAAAAATAAAAGTGTTTTACTCCACTGTTTTTTGTTTGTTTGTTTGTTTGTTTGTTTAATTATAATCAGCAAACTGGGAATCCACACTCATTTGACTCTTATAAGGCAGGTGAAAAATCCCAAAGTAGTATTTTAACTAAACTAAATCAGTTCTCCAGCTGGAATAAAGAATAAGGAATAAAGAGTAAACAAAGACCTTGAATCTCTGATGTTAGATAATTAGCCAGCATCTCTTTCAGTTAAATATGGTGGTGGGTCTTTCCTTATAAATTTAACCAATTAAGAGAAAAAAATCCCACCTGACTCCTTCAGAATCAGCTGATTTATTTCTACAGGTCATCCGTGCCTTTATTACCTCCAGACTTGACTACTGTAATGGCATTACAATGGATTTTACTGTTTGTTTTTAAAGGCATTGAAGTCAGGTTCCTATATCTGTGAGCTGTTGCTCCACCGGGCCCCCAGATCCCTGCTTGTCCCCCAGGGGCCCCTCAAGTTGTGGAGTCCCTGCCTGGAGATCTCCTGCCGGCAAACTCAGTGTCCTCCTTTAAATCTAAAAAGTAAAAGACTCACTTTTATCATCTGGCTTTTCTTAACTGAATCTGTCTGCTTCTTCATTATTCGACTGTCTTTTATCTCATGTTGGATTTTATTGTTTGTGTTATTTATTGTTTTATTGTTAAGCACTTTGTAACCCCTGTTTTGAAAAGTGCACTATAAATACTCATTATTAATAATAAGTCATATCATTATTATTATTAATATCTTTTGCATATTCAGTGACATCATACAAAGTCATTCTCACTATGAATATTTTCTGAGTTACAGCTCCTCAAAGTTCATGTGGGCAGGGTCAGATTTTGCATTTTTTAATTCACTTTTTTTCCATAAGTTCTGAGCCTCATAACTTCATTCCTAACAGATAGCCACATGACATTTTCAGGGCTGAAAAACACACTTGAGCTCTGTTAAAAACTGCAGGCAAGTCAGTTTTATATCCATCGTAGGAGTTACAATCCTGAGACAAAATCAGATTTTTCAACTTGATTTTTTCTGTAACCAACTTTGAGCATCAATATCTTGGGGAAAATTAAAGTTTCAACAGCAAACCTGTACCAGTTTAATTTTTACGACACAGGGGAATAGCAACAAGCGTTGGTATCCTGTATGTGTCATCAGGGGCGCCACCAGGAATTATGGGCCCCATGAAAAAAAAAATAATAATAATATAAATATATTTACTGTATGATGGTTTAATAATTTTATATTAGTTATAATATTGTTAGTTATAATATTATTGTATATTGTATATAGGTTGTAGATTGTATATAGGAATGTTATATATATTTTCTATTTTATCTTTATTTTATTTTTATTTTATTTTATTTTTATTTTTTTAACTATTTTATTCTATCTATTTTTACTTGCACAGTGCCGGAGTTGTTGCAATTACATTTCACTGCTGCTGTACCTGTACATTCATGCATGTGACGAATAAATCTTGAACTTGAACTTGAATTAGTTTTTACCTTTTTTGGGGGCCCCTGTCAGGCAAGGGCCCTTGAAATTGTCTTAACTTTTCCCCCATATACGGCGCCCCTGTGTGTCATATGTTTTCTGATAATTCATCAGAGAAAACTGGAAAAAGTGCATTTTGGGAAAACTATCAGGGGTCATATCAGCATGTGGGATTGGAGGCTGGTTAAAACACGTTCTGACAGACAAAAGGTCTCACCACACGTTTCTGCAGAATAAAGATTGCAGCTTTGGAGTTAACACCTGAGCGTAAGCAAAGCTCACTTTGAGAGATGAAGGGTAGAGAGAGTTCTCCAGTGCACTAAAATTACTCAGATAAACACGCAGGACAACCACAAAGTCTGATTATATAAAGTATATTTACATCATTGCAATGAAACCCCTAAGCTTACATCACTGATTTTGTCCATCAATTCTGATTTAACAGATTCATTTCATTTCACTTGTTCCGTTACATAATTTTTAAAAAAAGATTTTAAAAAATTGATTAAAAAAACATGCAGGTATTTACAATTTTTCTTCATTCAGTCATCTGTAACAGTAAAAGTGTAAAATATATTAACGTTTCAAAAAAAAAAAAACAACAGGTACATGTGAAGTGCTGTGTGTCGGCTCATCTGTCCAGCTCGGCCTGTAGGATCTCGCCCCAGGTCTCGGCGTCCAGCGGTAGCATCGTCCGGCCTCGCAGCTCCTCGGCTGATCGCACGTTGCTGAATCGGCCCTGCAGCCAGTCTCTCTTCAGTAAGCTCCTCCTGTAGTTCCTCACCAGCGTCACCTGCAGGCCAAGAGCAGAAGTAAACTGATCAGAGGACTACAACTGTGCAACATCTGCAGTTTCCCGCCGAAGCCTGAAGCCTTCTCAGTCATGGTGAAGAATGGGTGTCGATGGAGATGATTTAGTGCTGATCATAATAATTCCAGTTATAAAAAAACAAATGATGTGACTTGACTACCTTTCTTTGTAAAGGATGCTACATGTAGCACTTGAAATTTCAACATTTCTTTATCAAATCAATATCAGCACCTCTGTATAATTAACAGAGCAGTAAGATGGCGGTGCAGCCGACTGTCTCCCAGCTGAAGCTCAGCCCTCCTGGTCCAGCAGCTTCAGGCGGGAGGCCGACAGGACAGAGAGGCTCTGAGCCCAGACAGCCGGCCTGCAGCTGCTGAGGAAGACTGAACCCCAAACGTCTGGCTGCAGGTCATGTGCATCGGGTTGAAAAAATAAATAAAAGATGACCATATTTTTTGGGTTGCTATGCACCTGTGAAGGTCCACCCACCTTCCAGGACAGGCCGTCCCTGCGGTCGCTGTCGATCTCCCTCTGGCAGACGGCTCTGACCAGCAGGCACTGCTGCCTCCACAGCTGCTCGCTCTCCTCGATGATGTGATGCCACAGCTTGCAGGTGCGTGAGGCGCTGCAGAGGCTCTCGGTGTCCAGCTCTCCAAAGATTTTCAGGCTCATCTCTGTCGGCAGTGTCTCGGCAAAGTTCCCCGGGTGGGTCTCGCCAGCGGGTATCAGCCAGGAGTCTCCCTCACAGAGGAGAAACACACAAGGCGATGTCCTGTCGGGCTCATGCTGCATAATAACCCAAAGACCTGCTAACCCGGCAGCCTGGGACAAGGAAACAGGAGACAGAGCTCAAAAGTCATTTACATGAAACATCATGGCAGATAGTAGTAGTGCTGCTGAAACAATTTCTCAATAAATCAATTATCAATACAAAATTAAGACTTTGTTTTTTTTTGTTTTTTTTAGCTACTAGTCAGACTAAGGAAGCAATCTGAAGACATCCCTTTGGGCTGTGATCAATTTCTCATCAGACTTTGACTTTGTTTTTCACACCTCATGCTCTAAACAATTAGTTGGCAAGTTGAAAAAATAATCAATAAATTAGTCAACAATGACAATCGCAACACTGCAGACTGTATTAGTTCTGCTGGCTATGAAATTAAAACCACAGAGCAGAGACATGAGCCACTGTGTCAGCACCGGAAAAAGTAAGACATGATATTAAAAAAAAAAAAAAAAAAAAAAAAAAATCACTCTTCCTCTTTTTTTTAAAGCTCTTGTTCTGTTTCTCTCCCCTGCGCTTTGCTCTCATGACTGTCACTAGAACTTTCCAGCGATGCCCAGTGATCTTTGATCTTTCATTTTGGTGATCTGCAAACTAAAATAGTGCACCCTCACCAGCACTGAATGATAGATCATGATAGATCATTATCATATCATTATCTAGATATGAACATTAAAAGGCAGCGATATGGACGATATCAGTTTTAGGGTTAGCCCACTTTATGAAGTAACTGCACTTTCTACATCCAGTTGGTATTATTATGCTATTTTTTTTTTTTTTTTTTTTTTTTTTTTGAAATGCTCATCTTTCCCTGTTGCTTCACTTAAAATTTTGAATAAGTGTGAACTCATACTCATCATATACTGTATCAAAATTGAGATATTGGACATAAATATTTAGGTATGAAACTTTGTCCACATCATGCAGCCCTGATCGTCACTGTAAATCTCTAGGTGGCGAAAAAAAGTGTCGGTGTGAATGCCATTTAGTTGCCGAAATGCAAATTAAAGTACAATCCAGAAAACCCAGAAAAACCTGCACAGCTCTCTTTCTAGTCTTATACAGCCTGCAGGCTCGACAAGACCTCGGTGATGTTCCTGGAAAATAAATGTTTTCACAGAATGCACAGAGTTCACACTCTCCTTCCCCTTAAATCCCCGATAATAACTAATTCTGGCAATGCAATGAATCTGTGTCTTGCGCAATGTCTCCCACACACTCCACACACACACACCAGTCCAGCAAAGGAGTGCACTGATTGCAAGACTGACTTCCAGTGCATACATAGTGCAAACATGTGGATAAGTGGATTTTTGCGCAGTTTCTAATATCTGTACTTATTGTTGTAACATTTTCTAGGATTAATGCACATATTTATACAATGTGCATCCTTTACTACAGCTATGATTAATGCATAAGTAGCATTAATGCACATATTAAGACATAATGCACACGTTTACACAGACATGAAGCCAGACCCCACCCCCAACTCAAACACAGCGAAATGACTTGGACGTGAAGTGAGCCTCGATGCAAACTAAAAAAGGCTCCAAAAGTGCAAAAAGTAAAAGCTCCAGTTTCTTTTGTTTATGTGTGTGTAATGATTGTTATTATTATTATTATTATTATTTAAATTAAAGCAGGATTGTTTGTGTTTGGGTGTCGGAGTCACGTTCAGCTACACGACACCACCGCGTCCGATTAGGCTAGCAGGAGCCCGGCTAGCGGCGGCTAAAACCCTCCGCTGTTGGCAAATTTACGGTCAAATCTTGAGTTTAGAGCCGCTGTTGGCGAACTGGTGTGAAAATAAAGCCTCGGCTGTCGTAGTTTTCCATCCACATACCTTCTTTCCTCCCTCCGGTGTGCTCGCTTCGCCTCTGACAGCTGACAGTTTAAATGTCTCAGCCCGAACCGTTGTTGTTGACACGCAGGCGTGACGTCACCGCGTTTTTCCCGAAGACGAGTGAAGTTTTTATTATTTTTTAATATTATTATTATTATTATTATTATTAATATTATATATGTATATTTATCTTAATGTTTTCGCAATGCAGAAAATTAGTTATTACTAAATCTCAAGAAATTCCGATTGTTGTTGTTTTAATTTATGCCTTTGTGTCTTTGCGCCGATGTAATTTGGCCCTCTGCCTTGTATTTTGTAAAGTTTAGTGTATAAATCCCCCATACCTCATTTATTTATTTTTCTTTATCTATATTTTTCTTATTAACGTTGAGTGTTGTGCGTTGTTTGTCAGCAGCCACATCGCGGCTACTGCGCATGCTCGCTGCTTCCCGGAGGGTCTGAATGTTAGCCGATGCTAAACAGCCGACAGCAGCTAAACTGTGGACTAAACGGTGGAAACTAAAGTTATTAACGTGTTTACTCTCTTTATTTATGCAGCCAGGCGACACACCGCTCTAAACGACAGACTTCCCTGCTTTGCCACCGCAAATGGTAACAGTTAGAAGGCACATTAGTTTCATATTAACCTAATGAACGTGGCTAACGCGTGAAAGCGAGCTGTGCGTCGTGTGTGGTTTGTTTCTATTTCTCTTTCCTCTCTGGATGTTTTTTTTTTTTTTTTTTTATTTATTTTGACAACAAACTGAGCATCTTTAGCGTCACTGCCTGAAACTGAAAACTTTGGGGGGTTAATTGTTAGCTGCCTGCCCTGGTTGTTAGTTTGGATAACTTTTGTTAACCCGAAGCGCCACCAACTTGCCGAACCGAGCCGCGGTTTCCCTCCGGACCGGCCGGGTGAACACATGCCGGGGTTCGAGCTCGTCCCGGTGGCCGGCGGGGAGCCCATCCGCCTGCCGGAGGGGGAGACGGTGCTGGGCCGGGGCCCGCTGCTGGGGGTGAGTCTCACTGCTGCACTGAACCAAGTCAGTATCACCTGCACATCCTCAGGTCAGGTGAGGTCAGAGCTCAGGCTCAGATTTTTTTAAGATTCAAGATTTATTAGTCACATGCATGAATGTACAGGTACAGCAACAGTGAAATGTAATTGCAACAACTCCAGCACTGTGCAAGTAAAAAATAAAATAAAATAAATAAATAAATAATAATGATAATAATAATAATAATAATAATAACGATAATAATAACAATAATAATAATAATAATAATTAAAGCTGCAAGCAGCGTTGGACGGGCCCTCGCCCCCCCGTGCACGTCGGGGACGGCGCGCGTGTCGAAGCGCAGACAATTCGTCCGTGTGTTCCAGTTTTAAGGGTATTTTTCGGTGCTTTTATTGTGAAAGAGTTTTGGGCTTTTATTTTGAAAGGCCGCAGAAGTCCTAGTGTGTGACCGACAGGACTACTGGCAGCTGCTGCATGATCACACCAAAATGCAGGCACACACACTCACTTACTCACTCAGTCACTCACACAAACACACACACACACACACACACACACACACACACACACACACGCACGTGCACACACACACACACACACACACACACACACACACACACACACGACGCCAACAAAAACCCACTGGTAGTACATTCGCTGCTGGTGCCCCTCTGGCCACTAGCAGCGCCCCTCCAGCAGATGGCGCCCTTAGCATGTCCTAGTGTGTGACTGACTTGAGTACTGGCAGCTGCTGCATGATCACACCAAAATGCAGGCAGACAGAGAAATCCTCATTCAATCTAATGGAGAAATCCAGAAAACCCACCCCTGTTTGAGGTGTCACAGCTCGGTCACCGTTTGAGTTACAGACTTGTTTCAAAGTTTAAACGAGTCACGAGACTCAGATCTATAAATCTCCCATTTACATGATTTTGCTATCTTTTACCGTTTTTGAATTATGGCAGTTTTAGTTTGAGAGTGTTTTCTGCTCCCTCTGAGCTCTTACAATGGGTGTGTATTGCGCATTCCTGAGGCAGCTAGAGTGAGTCACATGTCCAGGCAGAGTGCAGAGCAGAGCACACCAGAGTCAAAAACGTTTGAAAACTCTTCACAGCTCCCACAAACTTGGTCCAATCCACATCAAAACTACATATTTTTGTAGGAATTTTTGTCCTCTTTCCATCTGCATAGTTTTCAAAGCCGTCAGACTTTTACTTTAGACTCCAGGGGCTTAATTAGTGCCAAAAGTCAGTCTCTTCCCACCAAAGTCCATGGAAAAAACCGAAGTGTTGGTTTTGGCCACTCCGACTTTGAGGGCTTATAAAATCCAAACGAATCAAGTAATGACGGAGTTTTTAGCAACTTTTGTTCAGCACTGTGTCCTCTGTCATCTGTTAAATTTTCAAGCCGCTGACACTTACGGCCTGGGAGGAGATAGATTTTGTTCAAAGCGGAATTTTGGGCGAGAACGTGATGTTCAAACGCAAATTGCGGACTTCCTGTTGGTTTTAGGTGGGGGGTGTCAGCGCGTGAATTGTAGGGCTTGATGAGACCTACATTTCGGCAGTGGTTTGGTCTTTCTAGCGCATTCCTGTGGGCCACAGCGGCTGTCTTTGTGTGCCTAGGTGGCGCTACGGAGTCCATTTCTGCACTTAGGGGGTCCGTTTGTCCATTTTATCAAATTTTTCGCCAGACCTGGCCTGCATGCCGAATTTGGTGAGTTTTGGAGCATGTTTAGGGGGTCAAATTAAGGCCGAATGACACGTAAGAATAATAATAATTAAAGCTGCAAGCAGCGTTGGACGGGCCCTCGCCCCCCCCCCGTGCACGTCGGGGACAGCGCGCGTGTCGAAGTGCAGACAATTCGTCCATTTGTGGCAATTTTAAGGGTATTTTTCAGAGCTTTTATTGTGAAAGAGTTTTGGGCTTTTATTTTGAAAGGCCGCGGAAGTCCTAGTGTGTGACCGACAGGACTACTGGCAGCTGCTGCATGATCACACCAAAATGCAGGCACACACACTCACTCACTCACTCACACAAACACACACATACACACGTGCGCACGCACACACACACACACACACACACACACACACACACACACACACACACACACACACACACACACACACACACAACGCCAACAAAAACCCACTGGTAGTACATTCGCTGCTGGTGCCTCTCTGGCCACTAGCAGCGCCCCTCCAGCAGATGGCGCCCTTAGCATGTCCTAGTGTCTGACTGACTTGAGTAGTGGCAGCTGTGGCATGATCACACCAAAATGCAGGCAGACAGAGAAATCCTCATTCAATCCAGTGGAGAAATCCATAAAACCCACCCCTGTTTGAGGTGTCACAGCTCGGTCACCGTTTGAGTTACAGACTTGATTCAAAGCTTAAACGAGTCACGAGACTCGGATCTATAAATCTCCCATTTACATGATTTTGCTATCTTTTACCGTTTTTGAGTTATGGCAGTTTTAGTTTGAGAGTGTTTTCTGCTCCCTCTGAGCTCTTACAATGGGTGTGTATTGCGCATTCCTGAGGCAGCTAGAGTGAGTCACATGTCCAGGCAGAGTGCAGAGCAGAGCACACCAGAGTCCAAAATGTTTGAAAACTCTTCACAGCTCCCACAAACTTCGTCCAATCCACATCAAAACTACATATTTTTGTAGGAATTTTTGTCCTCTTTCCATCTGCATAGTTTTCGAAGCCGGCAGACTTTTACTTTAGACTCCAGGGGCTTAATTAGTGCCAAGTGTCAGCCTATTCACACCAAACTCCATGTGAAAAAATGAGGTTTTGGCTCTGGCCACTCCGACTTTGAGGGCTTATAAAATCCAAACGAATCGAGTAATGACGGAGTCTTTAGCAACTTTTGTTCAGCACTGTGTCCTCTGTCATCTGTTAAATTTTCAAGCCACTGACATTTACGCCCTGGGAGGAGATAGATTTTGTGCAAAGCGGAATTTTGGCGAGAACGTGAACATTCCAACGCAAATTGCGGACTTCCTGTTGGTTTTAGGTGGGGGGCCAGAGCACGAAAGTTGTCGGGCTTGATGAGTTCTACATTTCGGCATTGGTTTGGTCTTTCTATCACATTCCTGTGGGCCGCAGCGGCTGCCTCCGTGTCCCTAGGTGGCGCTACCGAGCCCATTTTTGCACCTTGGGGGTCTGTTTGTCCATTTTATCAAATTTTTCGCCAGACCTGGCCTGCGTGCCGAATTTGGTGAGTTTTTGAGCATGTTTAGGGGGTCAAATTAAGCCTCAAAGAGACGTATAAATAATAAGAAGAAAGAAACCTTACAAATACAATAGGGCTTCGCGCTGTTCCAGCGCTCGGGCCCTAAAAAACGAAGCAATTACAATAGGGCTTCGCGCTGTTCCAGCGCTCGGGCCCTAATAATAATAATAATAAAAATAAAAAATAAAATGATTGATTGCAATGATGTAAATATACTTTATATAATCAGACTTTGTGGTTGTCCTGCGTGTTTATCTGAGTAATTTTAGTGCACTGGAGAACTCTCTCTACCCTTCATCTCTCAAAGTGAGCTTTGCTTACGCTCAGGCTTTAACTCCAAAGCTGCAATCTTTATTTTGCAGAAACGTGTTCTGAGACCTTTCATCTGTCAGAACGTGTTTTAACCAGCCTCCAATCCCACATGCTGATATGACCCCTGATAGTTTTCCCAAAATGCACTTTTTCCAGTTTTCTCTGATGAATTATCAGAAAACATATGACACACAGGGGCGCCGTATATGGGGGAAAAGTTAAGACAATTCCAAGGGCCCTTGCCTGACAGGGGCCCCCCAAAAAAGGTAAAAACCAATTCAAGTTCAAGTTCAAGATTTATTCATCACATGCATGAATGTACAGGTACAGCAGCAGTGAAATGTAATTGCAACAACTCCGGCACTGTGCAAGTAAAAATAGATAGAATAAAATAGTTAAAAAAAAATAAAAATAAAATAAAATAAAAATAAAGATAAAATAGAAAGAATATATGACATTCCTATATACAATGAACAACCTGTATACAATATACAACAATATACAAAAAGTACAAATAAGTAAGAAAGTTTTAAATCATTCCTGCAGGTTTTAGAGGATCAGGCCGTGAGCTGCAGTGGATAAACACACTTGACACTTGAACACATGATGCAAATCAGACTTGGGAGAAAGTGAAAAGAAAGAAAGAAAGAAAAAAATCTCGAGGAGTCGTAAAGTACACAGTTTGTGATTTCATCTGCTAAACAGCTGGAGTATAAGCTACTTGCAGGTCAGTTTGTGTTTGGTCCATCCTCTGACAGTTCAGAATCAGCAGGATATTTTTTTCCTCCGTAAAAACAGACGGGTCAGGCTGTTCCAGACCACAGTGTGTCGGTCTGGAGCAGTGCTGGTTCTGATCGGGCTTTGATGTTTAGGCCTGTGAAAATCTCTAAAGATGAACACCTTGATGTTTGCATAAAAACTCTCAACATCAGCCCTGGAATGATACAAAAAATTATAGCCTACTAAAGGAGGGAGAAAAAAACAACTAAAAAATGAAAGCCCCTTTAACCTTTGAGCAAGCTGCCCATTCTGTTCACATTTTGGGAATGAAGCCTCATTTCGTTGTAACTTGATCATTTCATCATTAGTCAATCTTTTATTTAGTGAGATTTGAAATGGAGCTGTTTTCTGTATGTTTTATTAATTTTTAGACTTGCCATGTAGCCTGTGACAAAATTATTGTTTAACCGTCCAAAATAAGGTTAGTTGCAGTAGCGGTTTTAGGCACGGGCGAAGCGGGCAGCCGCCCGGGGCGGCATATTTTCATGTCACGTGGGGGGCGGCATGAGCGCAAAAAAAAAAAAAAAAAAAAAAAAATCATCCTCGCTGCAAAGCAGTTTTCTATTACCGTATTCATCTGAATATAAGACAATATTTTTTCCACTGAAAATGCCCTGAAAAAACGCCCTTGTCTAATATTGGGGTCTAAGCAAATACACATGTATTGTGCTTGCATATAAACCAGTAGGTAGGCTCGCCTGATGCCGCAATTACCGGCGAATGGCCGCATTGTGCAGTCAATAATCAACCATGTTGTCTGTGTCATTGTCCGTTGTGCTGCTGCAGCCGCGTATGAACAAAAGTTGATTTATAATGAGAGGATGGCAGTATGTGTGCGCCGCTCACCTGTCAGATCCGGCAGACCTGACCGGGTGGGCGCTGCACCTGTAAGCATCAAGCCGGTGCCGCGGCCGGCCCGCCTGATGCTGACCCGTGGTTTTTTTTTTATGCAAACAAGATTTTGTCCATATAAAAAGTATTTTTCCAAAAAAAGGTATTTGTGCAGGTGTTGGCGCCCCTGCTCTGGGAGGGGCGCGTGTAGCCGCCAGAGGGGCACCGGTAGCGGCCGTTATTGTTTGGAAGTTCTTGCTCCGCGCGCGCGCGCGCGTGCGTGCGCGCGCGCGCAGCTCGAACGGAAGGGCGCAAGGCAGTAATTTCGCCCAGGGCGGCAACATGGGCAGAACCGCCACTGGTTAGTTGAGTGGCCCTGTGCTAGATAAAGAAGGTGGAGAACTTACAGCCTATGGAGACAAGATGAGGAGGCACAAAATAGAGAAATGAGGGAAACTTCTGTTACCCCTTACTTTTTAAACAGGTTGGGATAGTCCTGTGTGTGTGTGAGTGAGTGAGTGAGAGAGTGAGTGAGGGGTATTACCTGTCTGCTGCAGTGCTGTAACACACCACTAGAGGGCTCTGTCACGCTAACATTTAGACAGCTGGATTTGGCTCATTGAAGGTTTCTGTTCTGTTCTTGAAACAAATGACAGGGGGCATCACATTAAAAAAAAAAAAAAAAGGATTTTATTCAATATGTTGTTGCACTTCTCAGTACATCTCATTTCCTTAAACTATCAGTCACAACATCAGATGGGCCGCAGTCATAAAACTGTAGTGTAACTGGTGAATTCATACATACAGACGAAAGGAAAAAACAACAAAGTGTCTCCAAGTGTCTGGACTCTCCTGGAGGGGTGGAGCTCCATTCCTCCAAAAGATCCTGTAAAAAAAAAAAAGAAGGATATTATAGTGGAGCTGCGGGGTATAAATCCCTTGTCACAAAGACATGAGAGAGTTGAGTTTTATTGGAAATCTGTAGTTCACAGCAGAGAATCTGTGTTTAAAGTTAAAAAGATGCCATTAAACAGCAGTATTTGAATTGATTGTACATTAATTCCGTACTTAAAGATTTAAAAATACATTATCACAAGCTTCGGCTTTAAAAAGAAGAAAAAAGCGCTTAATCATGATTAATCACATCAAATTGTGTTTAAGTAGTTAAATTTTTTTTAAAAACTGATCGACACTCCTAGTAAAAACTGAAACTGAAACCTTCCATCTCCTCTTCTTCACGCCTCAGGTCAGTGACATGAGAGTGTCCAGGAGACATGGACTGCTGGAGAACCTGGATGGACGACTGCGCCTCAAGCCAGTAGGTTTTCTTTTCTTTCATTTCCCTTTTTTTTATTTACTTATTTGAAGCTTCAAGCTGGATGGCAAAGATGTGGAAAACAGTGATGAGTCATTCTTCACATCAGATGAACACCTGTGGGAGATTTTAGAGCAACATGTTAGACGGCGCTCTCCACCATCATCATCAAAACACACCTCCAGCTATCTTTTGGAGGAATGGAGCTTCCTTTCTCCAGGAGAGGAAGTCAAGTCACATTTATTCATACAGCACATTTTAAAAACCAAAATGCATTACAGGTGTAGCAGAAGGGTTTACAGTAGAAATGTGCAAGATTAAAAGAGTAATACTCAAAAGCCAAGACTAAAATTAAAAAACACCTTGGGGGAAAAAAAAGGTGAAATCAAGTATTAAATAAGAAATTAAGAAGTCAAGAGGGAATGAATAAAAGCAGAAAAAAATGAGTATTGACAGATTGAAACTCAATCAGAGGACGTTTGAGATAAATTAAGAACGGACTTGACAAAAAAAAAAACACTGATCAACACCTTACTCAAACACTTTATTTTGATTTTTATTTTAATTTGTCACCCGGCTGTAGTTTAATCGTAATCACTGTATGGCAAAAGAGAGAAATAGAGTGAAATAGCGTTTATATGAAAATGTTACAGGTTTAGTTGAACCTGTTTTGTTCGGCCTCCCAGATCCACGTGAACCCGTGCTTCAGTCAGTCGTCTCTGGACGCCAGCCCCGAGGCTCTGCAGAGGGACAGCTGGTACACGCTTCGTGATGGAGACCTGTTCTCCCTGCTGCCGGGGAGGTGCGTCTACAAGGTGGCGGCCGTGGGCGGAGGAGACGGCCCGCTGAGGTACTGACGTGCCAGAAACTCTTCTCGCTCTTTTCCATCTTATCACAAAATGTCATGATGAAGATGTGACTCTCATTCACAGAGTGGACATGGAAAAGGCTGCACTTATTAGTCGTCTGTAAAATCCCATCTTTCATCTCTCCGGGCCAGACTGTGTTGTGTGGGCTCTAATTGAAGCCCATTATGAGTGTGTCTGGTGATCCAACAACAAACAGCAGTGGGTGGGTGTTGATTTGTCAAGCCTTTCAGATAGGGCAGACATTTGCCTTTTCTCTGCCAGACCCCATTGTCCCGATGCTGCATTTGTGTTTGAAGGTTAGATCAAAAGGACTGGAAAGGACACTCAAGCAAATGTGACCACCGATCAGACCACTCAAAAAGCCAGGCTCATGAAAAATTCATGCAGATACTCCAGGTTGCTGTATGACCGTAGTAAAGCTTGATCTGGGAAGTGGATTCACACCTGTGGGTTTGGGAAACTTGTCATTTATGTTTAAAATATAAAATGTTTGAATTAGAATCTGCTGCAACTTAAATCATTGCACAGCTCCCCCCTTTAGATACACTACTCACAAAAAGTTAGGGATATTCGGCTTTCGGGTGAAATTTCAGGATGAACCTAAAATGCATTCTAACCTTTACAGGTGAACTTAATGTGACCTTCTGTAAACTTTTGAATGCACATGTCCAACTGTTCAGTGTTTCAGTACTTTTTGCACAAGTTGCTGTTCTCTAACAAGGAGTTTAACGGCAAAATTCACATCAGGTGTTTGATGCTCCAGCTCATCGAGGTCGTATCATTAGGGAACGGCTGCTGGAGACTGGGGTACCTCAGATGGAGTGGCCTGCACTTTCTCAGACCTGAATCCCATAGAAAACCTATGGGATCAGCTGAGTCGCCGTGTAGAGGCTCGGAGCTCTGTACCCCAGAACCTCAATGTCCTGAGGGCCGCCCTTCAAGAAGAGTGGGATGCCATGCCTCAGCAGACAATAAGTCGACTTGTGAACAGCATGAGACGTCGTGGTCAAGCTGTAATTGATGCTCAAGGGCACATGACAAGTTATTGACACTGACATTTTTTGTTGTGGTATATCCACCACTGTTGTTGGCTTTTGTTTCAAGAAATTGTTTGAGATGAGGAAATCACCAGTGCATGCTTCTACTTAAATGTCCTACTTTCATGATATAATATCACTGTAGCGTGAACTTTTTACATTTTCCATAAATTTCACCCAAAAGCCAAATATCCCTAACTTTTTGTGAGTAGTGTATATAATTTTTATAGATTTGCTTGACACTAAGAGCTCTTTCATCAGAGGAAAGTTTTTGACTTTTGCAGATCGTCCACGTTGTTAATTGAAAGAACACAGAGTGGACATCGGCCCTGATTATCCTCGTAGACATGTTGTTAAATCAGGGTGGTGTTTTTTTTTTTCAATCAGACATTTTCAGGTTTTCTTCTTTTTCAATTATATCCTGTATTTTTAGTTGTTCTGATTACAGTTCGATGAATATCACTCCCTTGCAGAGGCGATCAGGAGTTTGAAGAAGAGGAAGAACCGCCCATCCGTCGTTCCTCTCCAGAGCAGGAAGTCCAGTCTCCTCTTCCTGCTGAAGAGGAGCAGGTTCGAGCTCCTCCTCCTCCTCCTCCTGCTGGACGGGACGAGGGTCGGACTCCTCCCTCCGAGGCACCGACACGAGCCGCTGAGCAGAACAACCAGCGAGACGAGCAGGAAGCCAGCAGCCCCAACAGAACTTCAGATCAGGTCTGCAGAGTGAAAAGTTGATGCCTTGCAAGTCAGTCATATGTTAGTTGCTATCAATCAATCCTGAGTGATCCTGAGACCTCTGCTTCACACGTTAGGTTTGTTTGTGGGGACAGAAGTATCTGTTTTTAAATATTAATTGGTGAATTTCAAGTGGTGTCCCTGGAGTTTGTTGTCCAAAAAGAATATAAGGCCAAGTCCTCACTAATCCAGAGAAATCTGAAAACGCATCATATTGTTTCTTCAATATTACTCTTCCATCTGCACGGAAACAGCTTTTTGAAGCGCTTTTCAAAACTGCTCTCTCAAGTGGCTCAATTTTAATAAGCTGGTTTTATTTAGATAGATAGATAGATAGATAGATAGATAGATAGATAGATACTTTATTCATCCCGAAGGAAATTCACAGTTTTCAGCAGTATCCACAGAGTACAAGATTAAGTAAATCAAAAATAAAGAATAAAAGATGACCCTCGAGATCTAAAGATCTAAGTACCCAATGTGCAGAAAAACAATGTGCAAAAAAACCAATAAAACCAGTGTGCATCGATGTATACAATGTGCATAGATGAGTGTGTGTTTCAGGGAAAACGGAGGGTTTCGTGATGTATGATGTGTCATATCTGACTGTCATGTCATTAAGGCTGGAACCATGACAATCAGCATCGCGGGAGAAGTAATAAAAGTGTTGTTCTACACATGGCTATGCAATTACTGTCAGATTGCCGATGAGCAAGGCACTGAATCACTAACCGCTCCAACAAGCCTCTTTGTTGATTTTTTTTTTTTTTTTTTTTTTTTTTTTTTTTTTTTTTGTAGGTAGACTTTGCACTGTCAAAACAAGTGGAGGACGACGAGAAGCTCGTTCCTGTTCCTGTTCCCAAGAAAAGGGTTTTACCTGCTTGGATGATGAGCAGTGTAACGTCTCCCAAGTCGCCCCCCTCCACCCCTAAAGGTACCACGTCCAGGTTTTCTCATTTTTCATTCCTTAATAACAAATCAAATGTAGCTACAAGTATTTTGGGTAGTGTTGTCCGTCTTTAGTGCTCCTGAAACGTTTAAATCCCCTGTTGCACCTGGTTGGAATTGATTCTCCCAGAGAGAGCTTTGCTGTGGCTTCGACGTCGGTGAATATTGACCTTTTGATTGGCGCAGCGAGGCGGACAGGGTTCCACGAGGAAAAATCCGAATTTCTTTTCCTAAATGCAGTGTTAGCAGACAGTTTGCTTGTCTTTGTAAAAAAAAATGTTCAGCAATGTGAAGCAAACTGCGAGGGGGAAGTCTGACCTGAGTTCAGACGTGCTTGTGGACGTGTTCAGGGTTTCTGAAGGGGCCTTCAAGCCTGAAACGGTCGCCTTAAACACAATTATAAGAGGACTTTTATTTTTGTGCCGCATGTCTACTTTTAGATTAACACCAGATTTTATTAGTTCTCCACAGTTATCGTTACTGTTAACTTTCTGGCTCCTTTATTTAATGAGAAATCGACCGTTTTTTCCAGCTTTATTTCTTTGTTTGGTTCATGAATTGCTATCAAACTTATTTCTAAGTTATTCATTTGGCTTTCTGAAACCTGCAGATGCTGTGGTAATATAACAGTAACAGTATTTTTAAAGCGTGTGTTTAACTCGCCCCCTCATCGAGACTCTATTCAGGGGTTTGAGGTTGAGACGGCGTCAAAGTGGACACGACGTTATCTCTCTCTATCTGTCTGTCTGTCTCTGTCTATCTATTCATCCATTCATTCATTGTGACTGTTATGGTATTATGTGTCTATCCTCACCTGCAAATGGGCAGCAGGTGAAAATTAGCACTGCAGCTACTTAACTTTGGTGCTTTTGCACTTTATTGTTGCTGATTGCACAAATGTCCCTTCCAAATAAATAAATACATGTTCAGGGGTTTTATTTGGTGGCTCATTGTCCATTTTAAAATAAGGGAAAATCCAAATCCAAACCTACATTACATTTGATGCACACAGGGCTCATGTGCACACAGTAGCCCCTCATAGATACACATTTTCTGAGTCTTAACGGTGGTAAAGTAGAGAGTGGTTGTTATGTAGCTGCTGTAGTGTTTGTGGTGTTTGTCTGGAAGAATCTGAAGTCCAAGGGTGAAGCTGCTGCTTTCCTCTGTTTCCTCCACTCAGCTGTGAAGAAAGGCAGAAGAGCGACGCAGCCGGCGAGCAGCAGTAAACGAGGCCCAGCGAGCCGGGCCGGTCCCGCTGCGACGTCCTCAGCCCAGGACTCAGAGCACAGCGAGGCCGAGGAAACACCCAGGAGGAAGAGGAGGAGGAAGACGAGCGATGAGGAAGGAGAGGCTCGGCCTGAAACAGTTGAGTTTCTCGCTCACTTTTAGTTTTTGTGGGCCAAGTAGCCCTGAAATTAGTTGATTTACTCGAGAAAGCAGTTGAACTTCCAAGCATTGTCTGATTCCAGCTTCACTAAGATGTTAAGATTGTTTTCTTTTGGGGTTTTTGGTCACTGATCAGACTAGGGAAGACATTTGAAGACAACACTTTGAACTCTGATCACTTCCCATCAGACGCTGGCTTTGTTTATCACACTTATCTTATCTTATCAGAACAACAATCCCTCACGGGCGGCCAAAGCCAGGCAGGGGGAATCGAGTCGGGCCGAGGTGAGCGACGAGTCTGACAACTTTAACATGGAGGTGGAGGAGGAGGGAGACGAGGCCGAGACGTCCGCAGGGAAAAGAAACACCACAACGCACACGGCTGCCATCAGACAGCCTGACAACGGGGACAAGAAGACGAAAAATGGACTGAAGGCCAGCAGGGCGGAGTCTGCGTCCGTCCCTGCCCCGTCCAAAACCCGCCTCAGAACACCTTGTCCGTACGGGAAGGACTGCTACAGGTGGGGAAAACATTTGCAGAGACACAACGGGTGGAGATTTTTAGCATGAAAACAGGACAGGGAGGATGAAAGTCAGATGCTCCAATAGGGAAATTAACTTCAAGGCCCTGCAGAGGCTTTTTCTTTGATGTGATGCATCTTTGCCCAAATGAGTCAAGGGCTCTCAAGTTGTTGAACATGAAACAATCGAGGTCTTTGAAGAATTCATTCAGGTCCAAAAGCCTCTCAAACATCTGACTCATGTCAGACGGTCAGGCCTGAGCTGCAGGCTTTCCACTTCAGAGACGGTGTGTGTGTGTGTGTGTGTGTGTGTCTGCAGCAGAGCAGAGCGTCACCTCTCCACTGAAGGCGCCACTGTAGATTTATCCAAACTCAATTCTGCCGTCATTATGATCACCGGTGTGAAATCCTCTCTGCAGGAAGTGGTGAATCAGAACCAAAGTGCGAAATACTAAAGTGTCTCCTAAACAGCAGCAGGCATCGCTTTCAGCAGGGAATAAAAACACTGCAAAAAAAAAAAAAAAAAAAAAAAAAAATCTGAAGCTTGGATCCTGTAGTTTTATCTTCAGTCTTCAAAAGTTATTTTTCCTCAAACAAGGTAAACAAAATCTGCCAGAGATAATCACACTTGTTCCCAGAAAAAAAATCTTGAAACAAGTGACAGTGTATTGGAAACAAGTGTAAATGTACTGCAGTGAAACCAGGTAGAATGAGACAGATCAGCCCACTAAGGCTGAGCAATTTTATCGATTCTGCGATATCTATTGATATTTTGTTTCCCCAGAAAGTATCGATTTTTCAGCCGTGAGTATCGATACATTAAGCCCCATTCAAATCCCCTGTGTTCTGTCTGGCACTCTGCTCGCCGCCCATTTCCCCCGTTCGCGTTGCAGGAGAGCGATTAGGTCAGCCAGCCGCTAGTGTCGATGTAGAGCATTTCTAGCAAGTTACCCGTCTAGATACTCTCTTTACACAAACGCCGACGTCTTCCTCTCCCTGTTTACGCAGTCAGAGCTAAGAGATTCAGGAGAGAGGCGGCGAATACAAATCCAGCACCTTCGATCCATGTCATTGTGTAACAAAGCGAAGAGCTGCCACTCCGCTCTATTGTTTAACATATTGTTAAATTATTGAAGTCAAGCCAAACTAATTTTCTCATCACATCTTTGATTCATTTTGTCCAGCATTTGCAAACTGTAGACTCTCTGTCCAGTCAGAGCCATATATTGTTTAACTGATTGATCCTTTCAGTTTTCAGTTCAATTAATTCAATTCAAGTCAATGGAACACTCACAAGATGTCACCAAAATCACTCTGTCCCTTTAAAATCTTTCAGAAAATGATGCAAGTGTATCGAATCATATCGAATCGTATCGTTGGCTGAATATCGTGATATGTATCGTATCGTGAGCTGAATATCGTGATATGTATCGTATCGTGAGATTAGTGTATCGCTGCAGCCCTACAGCCCACAAGGATCAAGAAAAACAAAATCTTTGTTCCGTGTTGTTAAAATGTGTCTTAAAATAGTTAAATTTAACTCCCTGGTACAATGGCTGAAATTTTCTTTTTTTTTTTTTTTTCCACTGAACAGAAAACTAATCATCACCTTGCTGTTTCTCCCAAAACGTCCTGTAGGAAAAACCCCCTCCATTTCCAAGAGTGCAGTCACCCTGGAGACTCTGACTATGAGGAAGAGGAGGAGAAGGAGGAGAAGGAGGAGGAGGAGGAGGATGCAGAGCGGCCGGAGTGTCCTTACGGCACCGACTGCTACAGGTCAGACAGGCAGCTCAGCAGAGTCACGATGACAGAGAGCTGCTGACTTCATGTGGCCGCAGCGAGAGAAGCCACTCAGATCGGTTTTGTTTGTGTCGTGACCTGAAGGCATTGAGCAAAACACGGCATCTGATGTCAAACTGAGAGGCATTAACGTGGGAAACTGTCACGAACACGCCTCCCAGCGAAGAATAGGGAATGGATGGTACACTAAAATACAGGATTTCTCTTTAAAATGATTTTTATTGTCATCGTTTGGTGTGGAGTCATCCTGAAACTGAGAGTCTGAGAGTCTGAGGTCCTTCCTATCAGCTGATTCTTCCTGAGTCACACCAGCTGTTCTGTTGTGGATTAAAAGTTAATTTTCACATGTAAGAGAGGAGCGGTCCAATCAGAACGCAGCTCAGTGTTTATTTCTTTTAGCTAGGAAAACATTATCCATTTTATTACAGTTAGTTAGTCACATGAACTCACACAAAACTGGTGGATGATGAAGACAGAACTCAAGAACAACAGCATATGAGAAAATTCACATTTATAAATGGCTTCAACACCAGTTTAACTCAAGTCCACTGAAATGAGCACTTGATTAATTGATTATAATTTTGATAACTGATTAATCATTTGTCATTTTTCAAGTAAAAAACACCAAATATCTGATTCCAGTTTCACTAAGATCACTGGGATGCTTAGATCTTCCTTTTCTCCGTTCTTATCTTTATAAAATTGATAGTTTGGGTTTTTTTTGGCTGCCGGTCAGAAGCAGTTTGAAGACATCACTCAGGGCTCTGATCACTTCCCAATTGATTTTTCAAAGAAATAATCAACAGATAACAGATTAATCATCGGTGTAACTAATGATAATGCTCGGCGGTGCTTCTTGGTCTCTGTTGTTTTTCTGCTGCTTGGACTCAAAACGAGCTCGCGGATCAGAAACTGATTTTGTTTTTCTTCTCCTCACAGGAAAAACCCTCTTCACAGGAAAGAGTTCAAACACACCAAGAGACCCGGTAAGTTCCCACGTTTTTTTTGTCTTCTGTTTGATCTCATTTCCGTGTTAACACTCGGAAGGAGAACAGATTGATCTCTGTACCGTGACGCGTGGCTCGTTTAGCGGCGAGGACGAGCAGCCGATCAGCCCTCAGCCTTCAGACTGTACGGGCTTTAGAGCGGAGAGTTTCATGTTCACAGTTTGTTCACCAGAGATGATGCACACAAAGAGGAGATATTCAAATGTTAGATATGTTTTTGTGATGGCACGGTATCCACAGTCCTTAAAACGGCATTATACAAAATATAAATGTATTAAAATGACATAAAGCGCTATTAATCATCTGAACCTTTTTAAACAACAATTTCACATGATATCTCGAAAAAAGAAGAAAAAACTCCCCCACAAAATTATCCCCCAAAGGAGAAAAAAAACGACAGAAAAAAAATTAAATTAAGAAAACATAAACATTAGCAAAGACAATGTCCAGAAAGCTGATAAATAAATAAGATAAAATAATTACAGAAAACGATATGTAGTCTATCATAAAATACAAGAAAAGAACCATAAATTACTCAAAAAATTACAAATTACAAATTTTAATTTCTAAAAATATATGTAAATATGTGAATTTTAAAAAATAAACTTTTTTTTTTTTTTTTTAATTTACAAATTAAATCTCACCCACCACCTCCATGACTTTCAAAAGGTGAATTGTACTGTCAGGTTTATTTTCAGTTTTTCTATTTTAGTGCAGCTATGAATTTAGGTATTTTTGTTGATTTTTTTCATTTGTGTTTCATTACTGCACTATCCAGTCTGTTATTAATCCACATGCTTGTCCCCTATTAGATTATCAAACAACAGGTATAATCCAACATGACAAACTCTTACTTTTCTGGGATTGAATGGATTAGGGAATCCGGTGGCGATACCCAGCCCTGTTTTCCAGGATTTGTGGGAAACGTAAAATGTAGCAGCTGGAATAATTCTCCTTATTTTCTTTGAACACCTCAGGACGGTTCTTCCATTTGTGACAATAAATGAACTAGACGAAGACGTGGTTGTTTACCGCTGACGGGCCGTTTCTAACACGTCAGCCAGCGAATCATCAGCATTTAAAAGTTAGAGTGGTGCAGACGGCCAAGTGGGACATTTAAATCAGCTGTTTCCCTGCAGCTGAGGATTTGAGGGGTTTCCTCTCCTAACCCTCTGAGCCCTGACCTCCTCACCGTCCGTTGCTTGTGGTTTTGGTGAACCAAGAATCAAATCGTCTTGTACCGTTTCCCTCTGTAAACCTCTGGCTGAGAGCAGCGGCTAAATGTGTTTGTGATGATCTTTTCCTCAGCGCGGAATACAAGGACGCTTCGCAGAAAGCCCGCTGCCGATGAAGACGACGACGACGACGATGACTTCGGGGACGATGACAGCTTCATTAACGATGACAGCGAGGACGTCGGCGATGACTCGGACTATGTCCCCCCTGACTCAGATGACAGCGGTAAGGAGGACATCAAACGACTCCAAAAAGAAGCAAAGACCTTTCTTAAGAGGCGGAAATAATCACAAACTACTTAAAAAAAAAAAAAAAAAAACGTTTACTTTTTAAGACCTTTACATACAAAAACATCTGTTTTATCGGCTGAAGTCACCGAGAGGAGCTGCAGCAGAGCAGAACGTCTCATCTCCTCTAATTGAGACCCAGCAGATTTGCACTGTTGGCTCAGATTACAGGACCATGTTCAGTGTAATATCTACAAAATATATGAACTCAACTTTTCTGCCAATCTTTGTGGAACGGCGATATAATTTTTCCTACTTTTCCTCCAGCCGTTGGTTTCCATTCATTCCACTACGATATGAAAATGAACTTTCAGAAACTTCAGACTTTGATCACATCATTACTCCATCATCGGAATAAAGTCCTCCATATTAGTTTTGCTTTAATTGGTTTGCTTTAATGTAAAATGTGGGGAAATAGTAATAGGCAGTAAATGGGGCCAAACATTCAAATTCTCAGGTTGTGGTCCCTTTTTTTTTAAATTCTGGTGTCCGTTTGGTCACTGGTGGGAAATCTTTGCTACGCAGGAAGTGAACCTGAACAGTTCTGCCTGCAGCATCATGTTAGTTGATTTCTTGGTGTCAAAGTTAAAAGTTTTCAAATCGCTGCTTGATATGTGGAGACGCTGCCGTGTGAACGCAGCTTTCACAGGCCTGGCTGACATGGACAAAATCTAACATCACGATATCTTTGCCCTCCCAATATCCTGATATCAATATTACACCGATCATTTTGGGATAACTGTCGGTTTGTGAAATATTTACACACTGTAGATTGCTAATCAACAATTATTATTAATGCAGATATGACAACAGAGCATGTAGAGTCCAATAACAGTCCAGTAAGTTCAGAAAACAGCAAATTTTTACTGTTTTTTTCAAGCCAGGAAAACACAACTCTTACGCCATATCACTTTTTTAGACGATATTTAGTCTCATTTCCCGATATCAATAAACTATCAATATATCCCCCAGCTTTAGCTGGGGGATATATTGATAGTTGATAGTTTATTCCTGTTTGAACATCTCAGTTGGTACACTTTTCAGTACAATTTTAATTCAAGAAATGTTTTCATGACAGCAGTTCTTGATTTTCTTGGTTTTGTTTTGTTTTGTTTTTTTGCTAGCCAGTACGCTGCTCACAAAAGATGCACACAGAGTTTGTATTTTGGGAGTGGAATATAACCTGTTGTATGTTTTATACTGAGGATAACACTGGAAATACTCGAGCACTACTTTGAAGCCAAGAAAAATGAATGTAGGCCAAAACGCTGTGAGTCCAGTCCAGAATACAGGGGGGGAACTGATTTTGTTGCACTTATCGTCACTGTATTGTACAAGAACCGGTGATATTTGCATTAAGCTGCCCCCTTTTCTTTAAAACTCTTTCCTTTCCCTGTTGTGAATATGTTTTTATACAAAAAGTTTTTAGTTAATTCCTATTTTTGATAGTCTATTTTTGTTTTTTTCTGATTGTTCTGTCTTGTTTCTTGCGTCATGTAAATACAGCCAACAGAAACGAAAAAGCCTCTCCTGTCTTGATTTAACGGGGGGAAAAAAATGTGAAAAAATCTCACCTTCCTGCTCGGAAACACGGACGTCATGCTGCGGTCTGACAGGCCATTTGTTTCTTTACTCGGTCGTCCCCTTGCCAATAATTGAGTCCACTGTGTATTATAACCTTGAATTACGCATGTTTACGATGGATGTCTCACTTAGGTGCTTTGAGGCGAGGCGACGTGGAGGAGATGCTGTCATAAAAGAGCTATTTGTTGTTTTTCCAGACAGAAATGCAGCTTCTCCCCCGCCAGAAGAGTTTATCCAGGTTTAATTTGTGGAATTGACCTGGTACACACCTACAGTCTGCTTCTCAAAGCTGAGGACTCCAGTCAGGGAATGCTTTTTAAAGACAGCACAAGTAAATTTTCTTACGTCCCAGCAACCAAAACTAATTCAGCCTTTGCAATATTTATGCTTTTTTATGTTCCTCTTGTGTACATTTTCAAAAATACACCTACAGACAGCAGAAACGATGACCTGGAGGTCAATGGGACTGTGCAGTACCCCAAAACCCACAGGTCTGATCCCCAGGACAGCCCTCAGTCCTGTCAAATTGTCTCCAAAGAAAAAAAGTATGGCTTAAATTCAAAGATGAAAGCTTAAATTAATGGATGAAGGCTTACATTCAGATATGAAAGCTTTAATTTCCACTTTCCTTGGCGATTAATCAGTTGTCATGGCAATGTTAAGATGAAACGCATCCATCTCACCCCCCCCAAAGGCCTCTTGCGTTTTTAAAAATTGCACAGTTGTTGCAGAAACGAGCGCGCTGAGGGATTCATCAGCCTTTAAACAAGCCGTTAAACTCTCAGGTACACCTGTTTGCAGGGCGACCTCGTAAATAATTGATCTGTAACCAGACTGTCAGATGAAACCTTTTAGCTTTGAACATAATAAGTCGGTTTTTCAGATCAAATGAAGATGGTTGGATATTAAAAGCAGCAGTACAGAGAGCTGTGGAGTCTCACCGCTGTTTATTTCTGCTCATCATCCACTTTGTGTTTATCAGCGTCGTCCGGTTGTGTGTTGTTTTTTTTTGAGCGGTTCCAGAGAAAACAGATCAACATGCGAGTCGTGAGCGTGACAGATGATAAGCTCAGCCACACCATGCATTCATTGATGATCATGAGGCAACCCGCTGCCTCATGAATTTCAACGGGCAGTGACTTCTAATAAGTTCTCAGCTCACGACTCTCAGCCTGCTGTTGGAACATGGGAGCGCTGCATTCAAAGCAGAGCAAGTAAACAAAAATAATTCAACTGGTTATCTGGTTATTCGGAGGAAGATTGCCTTCAAAGCATGTTGTGGTATCATAAGTTGTATGCATTATTTGATGCCATTGATCAAACAAAATTCTGTTAAATGAGCACAGACTCTGAAACACAGGCAAGAACAGTGTCCAGATTACTTTACTCCACCATCAAATTCATGTGTGTCAGTATCACAAACTGGACACGACAGTTTTCACCTTTTCTTCACAGGCATTTTAGCTTGAAACTTAAGTTTAGAAGAGTAAAAATCTTTTGGCAATTCAAGCAGTTTTGGCTCCGGTTAGTCTCAGGTTTTGTTCCTGGTTTAAAAAAAAAAAAGAAAGCCTAACTTCCCTCCCAGTTCCTAGAAAACTTGTTGACTTTGCTGCCAACACACCTCAGAAGTCACAGTGTCATTTATTTGCACCTTTCAAGTGACTTCCAGATCAAAGAATCAGCTGTCTTTGGGAGAAACGATCAGGGATTTTCCCAGTACCTCCAAAATAATTTTACATTCAGACAATTATATATGGAAAAAGAAACATTTCCCCCAATTTTTTACCAATAACAATCAGTGTAATTAAAAAAAAAAACTGCTAAAACATCTTGAACAAAGGGAACAGATTGAACAAAGAAATGGACATGGCAGCTGCTAACCTGATTTTTTTTTTTTTAATTCTTGTGGCAAATTTATAAGGCAAAGTCGCTCACAGAAAGAAAACTAGGTATTTTCTGTTCGCCACAGTGTGAGTTTCATGTTAGTCAAATAATGATTTGCATTGGAAAGTGGCAGCAGAATTCAGTGGATCCAGTCTTATTTAAGAGAGAAACATGCCGATTAAAATGTCCCAATTGAAAACACTAATCACAGGTAGTGACAGGGATTATGAGGAAACAACAAGGATCTGTCCCCACAGAGGAAAAGATTTGGATGAAGGTTTGTGCCAGATATCTGAGGCACGGTCTGTACTGAACTGAGCTTGTCGGAGTTGAAGGTAATAATGTCTGCGCTCATCCACCGCTGCAGCCTCCACACCATTAACCACACCACACTTTCAGAGTCAAACTGCTTTATTTTCAAGTCATGTGTCCTCCTGGGTCAGTGTAATTTCTCTCGCTTTTCATGATGAAATATTTTATGACTTGGTTCTTGTTTCTCAATTTCTTGAATCAGACATCTGACCCTGACATCCTTACGCAAGTAATTAACCTCTTTCTCAAAAACTGTACATGTTATGATTCCTTATTTGTGATCTGAACAGGGCGAACTGTCCTCTGGGCAGTCAGTAATGATCATGGGGGCGGCCCATGTGTCAAGGCTGCGTCCTCGCCTTTCCTTCTGTCTCTGCTGTCACTGTTCAGTAATGCAGAAATGCCAGAAAAAATGTTAGAAAGAATAAAGATGATCTTTGGGACTTCACATCATTAACTTGAGAGTGAGTTTGGCCCGGAAAGCAGATGAAGTTATCGGTCAGTTTCACGCGATTACCATCTGTAACCTTAAAATGCATGTCAATGTGAAGAAGCTCCCCGCGCCATCCAGTTTCTAGCTTCTCAGCTGAATTTGTTGTTGTCGCATTTTCCCCAAAAAACAAGACATCATTTTGACAACTATAACACATTTTGGGAATTACCCATTATTTGATGACCAGCACTTCTCTTGCAGAAAAGAAAGCAAAGCCTATTGTAAAGCAAAACCGCATATCATGCATCTCTCTTAAGCTTTTCTCACCCATACACAAAAATATTCACATAGCTTTCAGTGTTAGGCAGATCAGTCCACAGTGTCTTCATTTTTACCTTTGTGACCGTGATAGTTAATGTTCAGTTGTCAGCGGAGACGCTTCCTCCAGCTGACGTTCTGGTCGATCGTAAAACACAAACTGCCACCCACCCCAGAAACGAATTGGGATTTTCTACAACCGGAGAAATGTGGGTCCAAATTAAGAGCAGCTGTCATCTGTTGCTGCAGGGAAATGTGACCCATCACCCATAAAGCAGGCAATCACATAAAGCCCTGCCTTATGTCCAATCTTTGATGCAGCTCTTTTGTTGTTACAGCTAGCAATCCAAGTTTAAATGGCCTGTTTCAGTGGCACGTTGATGTGGTTGCTACTGGTCTCTGTGCAGGATAAATCCCTGCAGATCCAGGACTGGATTTCACCTCAAGATGTTTCACCTCTATCTCAGCCGAGCTCTCTCCACCTCCTCTGTCACTCGGAGGGATGAAGTGCGCACGTCTCCTTCATCCATTGACTTCTTCTTGCTGATGACAAAGGTCACCGACCTCACCGGCAACCTGCTCACTCTCCGCAGGCATTTGGTGTTGTTTCGAAAGCTCACAAAGCAGAGGGTGTTGATGATGCCGTTGCTCATGGTGATGCACTCGATGATGTAGAAGGCCACCAGGGAGTTCCTGTCCCTGGAAATGAGGGTCGGGTAGAAGTCGCGGAGCAGGGTGAAGCCATAGTACGGCGCCCAGCAGAGGACGTAGGCCACCAGCACCAGAATCAACACCACCACTGTCCTCCGACGCCTCCGCAGCCTCTTCCGGATCTGCTCCGTCTGGAAACCCGGCACGTTCTTAAACCACAGCTCTCTGGAAATCTGGGTGTAGCAAACGGCCATGACTATCACGGGGCCCACGAACTCCAGGGCAAAGACAAAGAGGAAGTAGGAGCGGTAGTAGACCTGCTGATCGACCGGCCAGATTTGGGCGCAGAAGGTCTTGTGGGTCCGTCTGGCCTCGTGCGGGTACGTGGTCTCTGAGGCCATGTAGGCAGAGGGGATGGAGATGATGATGGGCACGATCCAGACAGTCAGGATCAGACAGTAGGCCGTCTGGTGCTTCATACGAGGCCTCAGAGGGTGAAGGATGGCCATGTACCTGCAGACACAAAGACAAGACTGTGTAAAGGATTGTGGACAGTGTGTGGTTCAGAAACCTTGTCCTGCAACAGCCTGATCCTTACAGAGTTATGCAAGCAAACAAATGAAGGGATGGCCCAAAAAATAAAGAGCAGGTAGTAGTTTCAGTGAAGATGTCCCAACTTGCAGAGAGCATCAACAAGTGAAGTTTGCAGCTCTACTTTAGGTTAAAAAAAAATCATGGCTTTGCTTCTATTACAGCACCATGTGGTGGTGTAGCAAGCCTCTAAAGCTCTGCTGCTATTTGCCAGAAACTGCAGTGAAGAGAAGAGATGTTCACCTCCCCATGATGTCGCTAGTGCAAGTTACAAGGACCTAAGCAAAAAGAAGCATAGGTTGAAATTCGTTTCCAATTTCAATTCAGGTAAGTAAAGTTACCCACTATTAAAAGGTGCTCTCTCATTTTTGTCAAGAAAAAAACTGCAAATTAAGTAAAGTCCCTGTCTGCAAGTTGTCTGGTTCCTGTTTTTGTGGCTCCGACGCTGTCACATCCTGTCAGTACTGTTTCCAATGCAATGTCGGCGGGTGCGCGCTCGCTCGCCTCGAGTGTGATTTAGGTGTGAAACTGCCAACTCTGATTACTTCACTTCACTTGTTGTGCTGTCCTCGCTGTAAATTTTCAAACATCACAATGTGTATAGCACTGGATAAAACTAGACAAAAATCTTCTGACCGGTCCTTCAAGGAACAACCAGAGTGTGTATTTGAGACACGCCATGCATTTTGTTCTGATGTTTTTATTTGTCTTATGTCGTGTAGCACTGTGGGCAACTGTTAAATGTGCCGTATAAATAAACAGATTTATGATGTATGATTCAATCTTTGTTGGACGGATGAAAATATTAGATGTCATCGGAAAATGAACCGTATCTGGCACATGATCAATTTGATGGATGTCACAGTTAAATGGCACAAAAATTAGGCCCTTGACCCAGAACTTACAAGGACATGATCAGATGTGCTGCCAGATGCTTGGCCTCTGCACGGTGAGTTTCACAGGGAATTTGGACCCACTTGAACCTTTTGAGATACATGGAGATTATTCGACTCTCCTTCCTTGCAGATGCTATTTTTATGTGGTTGGGAATGTCAGCCATGATTAATGAAACTGGGAGAACTCAGCGGAGGTTTTCCCACAGGCTGCTGCTCCCTGGCCACAGCACAGTGTTAGCTGGAGCTGATGATGGATTTCATCGAGGTGCTTTCTGGTCCCAGTGGGACGAAGCAGAGATGCTTCCATCACTGCAATGGAAAGTGAATCCTCGCTTGTCAGATACACTGTGCTAAGCAAAGAAAAATATTCATAGTTTATTTAAAAAAAAAAAAAAAAAAAAAAAAACAGGCTACAGGTTGTGATATGTAACTGCTACAGTAAATCCTCTCAAAAGATTGTGTTCATACGAGTCAGAGGGAGGATAATGTGAAAAGATATCTGTGAACTGCAATCAATAACTGGACTTTATGACCTTTAGCCCAGGGGTTTTCAAACTGTTTAATCTTCTTCGTTCTCATTAAGCCCCAGGGCCCCTCTTGAAGTGATTTTGCCCTCAGGACTATGATGTGAATTATCTAGGTATAATACTTGTCAAATAAATTGGTGATTATAACATATTTTTGGGTCATAGCAATGTCTAGTGAATTAGCCTCCTGAAACCTGAGCAAATCCACTGAATTTCCTTCAAAAATGTGCAGGGGAAGAAAGGCACTTAAAAATTTGTAAAATTGTACAAGAACATGACCAGAAAAAAATAATTTTATAAGAAACAGAAAACTTGTAAAAAGCTATCAGAAAAAAAAAACAGCCAAGAAAACTACATTTTAATTATTAAAATGATTTTTAAAGGTCAGATGAGTGATGCTGGATCGATGTCAGATTCTTAGTTTAAATGCTTGTGAATGCTTGTGTGCACGCTCACATGCATGTAAATTAAAGGTGAAATTCAACAATTCTTGATTTTGCTGAGCATCCCCAAGAAGACCCTCAAAGACCCACTGGGGGGCCTTGGACCCCACTTTGAAAAACACTGAGGCCCATGAAAGGAACCTATGAAGAGGAAAAGTTGGATGTCTCAAACAAACTGGAGACAACACAGTCCATCTGTCCATCTGTTACTTTAAAAAATGTTCTACTTTGACAATCACGCCGAGGCTAATTTGTATATGTAATTTGTTGAAATATTTAATTTCTGAGAAATAAAATAATATTAAAATTCCTAGATTTTTGGAAAAAAAAAAAAAAAAACATTTTATTGCATTCATGTATGCTTTCATTCCAGAGGGAAAATAACTGAGCATTATCATATGTAATAATTAAAGCTCCTTATTCAAACAGCACATTTTTTACTAGAAACAACAGGTAAAAACAATTATTCTTTCATTTTTTTTTAAGATTTCAAATAATACAATGCATTTTCTCTTAAAATATTGATTATCAGTACTGCGCCTTCACTCTAAGTCTGGTCTTTTTTGTATAGTGCAACCTTGGAGTCGTTCTTCACGATCTGTCTGTTTCTGTTCTTGTTCTTGATGCATAGAGATGTTGGGAAGCCTGTCTCGCTCATAGGTAAGTGGCACCAAGATGAATGAGAACATTTTGTTTTAAGCCAAGCCAGAGATGTCTGGTTGGACACCCACACCTGTGTGAGTGTGCTCGTCTCAGACAGCTGGATTTGAACAGTCACTAGAGTGAATCAAGAGAGGCTTTCACTTGAAAAACTTCTTCCACTGAGTATGAGCTCCCTGTGACCCTGAGAAATCATGTGAAAAGGTGTCCCGCTGTCTAGACCTGAGCTCAGTCTTCCTTTCACTTCATTTCATAAGACCGCGGAGCGCATAACTCAAGATTTTCTGCAGTACGCCTGCAAAACAGCTGTGACTCCAAGCAAAACTCTCTCTCCATGTTTGAAGAGGTTTCCCGCTGCTGTTGGGAGGGAAGCGGCTGCAGAGATTATTTTTGGTGAAGAACATGCACTTGCGGCACAAACCTTTCCATCTTTCTCATAACAGCAGAGTAAAATGGCCCGTTCACATCTATTTGTTGTGGTTTGGATGGCTGATACTTTCTTCCATTGTTCATTCAGTTCAGTTTGTTTTCAGTCATTCATTAAAATGAACCAAAATGTATTAATACAAGCTGTCAGCTCATTGGCTGCTATACTGAAAGTAGGCTGAGAAGGTAATCATTTACTTCCGGGATGTTTTCCTCCCTCACTCGATTGTACAAACACATTTGGCCAATCCAGCCTCCAACATGGACATGAAGCGCCATCAGCAGCTTTGACATTTCTTCATTACTGCAGAGCTCATTTGGGCTAAACACCAAAACGGCTATGTGTTTCCTTGTTGCTCCATGTCAGCCCTTGTTTCATTTTTTTCCCTAACTGCTAGTTGATAACACTACCAAGTTGATTCTTTCTATTATTAATTACAAGTCAATAATGCTCTCCTGAGCTACGGGAGGTGCTTCAGGCCAAAATGCATAATGCTTCATGCGGCTGAATCGACTCTAGGTCAGTTCATTTTCACACCACAAACGAACCGCTGCAGAGTTGGTTTGTAACCGAGAAAAACCATCTCCTCAGCATCTCCTTGTTTAGTCCGATCGGACTAAACAAAGCAGGTGTGGAAACATCCTAACAGTTGGGTAAGAGGGTAGTTGTTTTTATCCTGTTCCTTGCTGGATGACAGAGTTTAATGGACCCAGCGAGGGTTCCCAATGAGCTCAAACGTCTACAGATTACCAGTCTGGTAAGCAGGTAGCGGACTGGTAATCTGTAGGAGCTCCATAGTCCATCTGGGCCTGGCACAACCCCAGATAAGGCAGGAATCCTCAGATGCCATCCTGAAGCTCCACAATGGCTGATTTCTTGCCCTGGAGGTCCGTGTTCAGTTTTTTCAGTTTTCTAAAGCAATGTACCAAATCAGCTTGTCCTGCCAGCTCTATCCTGACCTGGAAAAGGTCAGCTAAATCACTTCCCTCCTCCTGTCAGAAAGCCTTAACCTCGTCCTTCAGCTTATCTAAGGCCTTCCCCCTATGTAACCATCTGACCTCAGTGAAACAGCAGGATTTCGCACTCTGCTCCAGCTTTTTGGAAGAACAGGTTCTCTTTGATCAGTTTACCACCTGTACAACAGGATCCATAACCCGGCCGCGGCTGTGTTGTAGCTCTTTGCTTGATGAGTGGGAGGCAAAACGCTCACTACTTGCTTTTTCTCCTCTATGGTGCAGGGAATCAAAGTCCACGAATATCCATTTCAAAGAAAGAAGTCAATTCCCACACTCACTTTTTCACTTCTGCATTGATTTATTTCAAGGAGTCAGTCGATGTTTCGGTTGCAAGAATCTCTCTCTAGACATACCAGTTACCGAGAGACACAGTGCTTAAGGACAATCAGTATCTCAATAAATCAAGGCTAAAAATCAATCAAGTTCAAATTAGACCCACTCTCAGCAGCCCCATCAAACAACAAGAAGCAAAAACAGTCCACATCTGTGTAAAATAGTTTATGCCATCATAGATATGGCCATATTATGCTTATAACCAAAAGGTCGCAGAAGTAAATCAAGGCAGAGGTGACAAAGTGTGTGAGGACCTGACTTTTGCCTTTGGAAGTTGTTCTTTGCTTGCCATAACCTGTTTATTCAGAATATAGCATTTTTACTCTGCCATCATACACACATGAGCTGTAAATCCAGATGTTCATCCGTCATGCTCTGAGCGCCATCGGCACAAACGCCAACACAGTGCTTCAGTTTTCTCCAAATCTCCCCAAAATACAAAATATTAAAACTAGCCTTGTAATGCAAAACACAATTTTGTATGGAATGAGGTGCGAAAATATGTCAAAGGAACACACTTGCTTTTTCAGTTTAGCACAGTCTGGGTTAATAACTATTTCCAACCCAGGAGCTTCAGATTATGGCTGTCTTTGATCCCGGTAATAATACGCATTAGTCATTTAAGCAACTTGTTGCTAAGTTTGGTATACCTCGAGAGCAACGTTTTCAAATATTTGCAGTTTAGGAGCTCATCAGAAACAATCTTGTCAATAAACAAATAAGTAAATCTTTATATACAGTACAGGCCAAAAGTTTGGACACACCTTCTCATTCAATGCGTTTTCTTTATTTTCATGACTATTTACATTGTAGATTCTCACTGAAGGCATCAAAACTATGAATGAACACGTGGAGTTATGTACTTAACAAAAAAAGGTGAAATAACTGAAAACATGTTTTATATTCTAGTTTCTTCAAAGTAGCCACCCTTTGCTCTGATTACTGCTTTGCACACTCTTGGCATTCTCTCGATGAGCTTCAAGAGGTAGTCACCTGAAATGGTTTTCCAACAGTCTTGAAGGAGTTCCCAGAGGTGTTTAGCACTTGTTGGCCCCTTTGCCTTCACTCTGCGGTCCAGCTCACCCCAAACCATCTGGATTGGGTTCAGGTCCGGTGACTGTGGAGGCCAGGTCATCTGCCACAGCACTCCATCACTCTCCTTCTTGGTCAAATAGCCCTTACACAGCCTGGAGGTGTGTTTGGGGTCATTGTCCTGTTGAAAAATAAATGATGGTCCAACTAAACGCAAACCAGATGGGATGGCATGTCGCTGCAGGATGCTGTGGTAGCCATGCTGGTTCAGTGTGCCTTCAATTTTGAATAAATCCCCAACAGTGTCACCAGCAAAACAGCCCCACACCATCACACCTCCTCCTCCATGCTTCACAGTGGGAACCAGGCATGTGGAATCCATCCGTTCACCTTTTCTGCGTCTCACAAAGACACGGCGGTTGGAACCAAAGATCTCAAATTTGGACTCATCAGACCAAAGCACAGATTTCCACTTCCTCTAATGTCCATTCCTTGTGTTTCTTGGCCCAAACAAATCTCTTCTGCTTGTTGCCTCTCCTTAGCAGTGGTTTCCTAGCAGCTATTTGACCATGAAGGCCTGATTGGCGCAGTCTCCTCTTAACAGTTGTTCTAGAGATGGGTCTGCTGCTAGAACTCTGTGTGGCATTTATCTGGGCTCTGATCTGAGCTGCTGTTAACTTGCCATTTCTGAGGCTGGTGACTCGGATGAACTTGTCCTCAGAAGCAGAGGTGACTCTTGGTCTTCCTTTCCTGGGTCGGTCCTCATGTGTGCCAGTTTCGTTGTAGCGCTTGATGGTTTTTGCGACTCCACTTGGGGACACATTTAAAGTTTTTGCAATTTCCCGGACTGACTGACCTTCATTTCTTAAAATAATGATGGCCACTCGTTTTTCTTTAGTTAGCTGATTGGTTCTTGCCATAATTTGAATTTTAACAGTTGTCCGATAGGGCTGTCGGCTGTGTAGTAACCTGACTTCTGCACAACACAACTGATGGTCCCAACCCCATTGATAAAGCAAGAAATTCCACTAATTAACCCTGAGAAGGCACACCTGTGAAGTGAAAACCATTTCAGGTGACTACCTCTTGAAGCTCATCGAGAGAATGCCAAGAGTGTGCAAAGCAGTAATCAGAGCAAAGGGTGGCTATTTTGAAGAAACTAGAATATAAAACATGTTTTCAGTTATTTCACCTTTTTTTGTTAAGTACATAACTCCACATGTGTTCATTCATAGTTCTGATGCCTTCAGTGAGAATCCACAATGTAAATAGTCATGAAAATAAAGAAAACGCATTGAATGAGAAGGTGTGTCCAAACTTTTGGCCTGTACTGTATATGTAGCAATTTTTGAAACACAGATTAAAAAATTGTCTTACATACAGAAAATAAAAATACACAAAACAAAGGAGCACAGATGGAGAAGACATACAGATGCTAAGCCTTTCCAAAGATCTTCTAAAGAGATCTAAACGAAGACTTGCCTGTAAAGATGAGTGTTTAGAAGCTGCTTAAAGCCACTTACAACTATAACACATTACCAGGAACATACAGAGTATCAAGGAGAAGAGCTGGTATGGATCCATGAGGAAAAAAAAAAGACATGATGCATTAAAAGCACTCCATTCTCTCAGCGATACGCCACCATTGTGAGTATGTCAGCACATATGCACATTGTTCCTCCCATCTATAAATTCTGTGCTCTTTATTCCCATTGTGGGGATTAGCTCATGTCTGAGCTGTTCTCCTCTGCACAGACCAGATAAAATCTTTCTTTCACTCCAGGCTCCAGTTCACTGAAGCCTTTAATGTGTGCACGGGGTTTTAGCATGTGCAAAACCAATGACATAACCGCTGATCGGTCAAGAAAATTGTTTTGCTTGAATTTCGACTTTTCTCAATACTGACTGAAAAGTACCCACAAATTATTTTAGTAAATCTGGGCCAGAGCGCTGGTTTTCAAAGTGGGGTTCAGGAACCCTCAGGGGTCCTTGATGGTCTTCCAGGGTGTCCTCAGCAAAATGAGTAGTTTCATTTCACTTTGATGAAAGGCAAAAATATGTGACAGAATGCATTTTCAGGGATTTATGCTTCTGTGCACCCTTCTGTTTGTTAGCCACTGATAATGGGGTGACCTAAATCCCTGAAAACACTTATTTTGGGAACTTTGCACTGATTTGGTTGTATTCATTCATTCACTTTTATTCATGTTTTGGTCAGTAAATATATTTGTGGTTATTATTAAACGGCTTAGGAAAGCACAGGGTTAATGAGAGTTTTCCCATTTCACACAACTGTGTAGGGCAAGATTTTTGATTTTGGCATTTTATCTACTCTTCACATGCCGGCAACTTCACAGGGCACTGGGGCCTATCTATCCCAGTGCTCATTTGATGGACGGGGGGGAAACACCTTAGACAGGTTGCCAATCCTCCTCATGACAGACACATTCACACCAAGGAGCAATGTAGTTTCTCTGATTCACCTGACCTCCATGTCTTTGCGGGAAGAAACCTGGGCCTCCTGAGCAGGAAACCCATGCAGACATGGGGAGAACATGCAAACTCACTGCATCACCGCACCACATGATTCCAGTCTAAATCCAGTTCTTACATCTTCTCCTTTGTCTGTTCTAAACACTCTGGTGTCTGGTGGCTCTTTCCTGCTGCACAGGAAGTGACTTACTTCTGGTTGGTTTGGAAGAAACAGAGAAAGAAGAACTGGGCAGTTTGCGTGAGTGGCCATTGCCTGCATGGGTCAGCAGACAAAGAAAAGAAATCTCAAACTCCATCAACATTACATGGATGCCCTGCCCACACCATTTGACTGACAGGTGATGTCTGTGAAATGCAGTGCAGAAACACCACAGTGATGAGAGCTGAGCAACAAAGTTGGAAACTTTGTCATGTTATACTTTTTCTTCACTTGAAATTAATTTCCTCTTCCTCTTCCTGATCGCAATAAGACCCTGTTGGGCCAGGAGCTACATAACCAAATGCTGCAGGACGTCTCACATTCACCAAGCTAACGAATCCCATCTTCGTCAAAACAGCGGCACACCCTCTCACACTACAAAAGCAACGACAAAAATTTGCAACATGTTGGGAAATGATATTTGATGTCTCAGACTGACCTTCTCACACTATGAAAGGGAGCAAAGAGGAGTCATTTCTACTCCACTCCTGACAGTTTATCAGTTGTGATGATGTATGGTGTGTGTGCCTGACCTGAACACCTGTACAATTGGGTTAGATAACATTAATAAGCCATTCTAAAAGGTAAAGGGCACCTTTACAGGGTCCTTACAAAGCAACCTAAGGGAACCCGACAAGATTCCCTGAGGAACCCCTTCATAAAGGACGTCAAAACCATTACAGTGCTTCCACAAACTTCTAACATATATATATGATTCTTCTTGCTAAAAATTCCAAAAATGTTCCTCTGAGATTTTTTATTTTCAGCTAGGAACCATAAGCTGCTGCTTAGCTCCTCCAGGACCTTACAGTTCTTCCGTTTGTTCCTCTGACAAAGCATTAATTTACACCAGAAGAGGGGTGACAGTTGCCTTTTTTCCATGTTTTACATAAACCATCATTACCTCAAAGACACCAGATAAAAGACTCTCACTTGTTCACACACACACACACACACACACACACGCACACACACGCACAAAAGTTGCTTGTAGCATGAACATGGTAAAGCTGATCCAGCCACAGCAGGGCCTCTCAGCAGCAGAACGAATGTTGGAAGTGACACATACACAAGGCTGCAAGACCAATAAAGATGAAGGTCACGCAGGCAACACACATACAGTACACACACACACACACACACAGGAAAGCAGCAGCCTCCTTTGAAAATGAAAGTGGGAAGTGTGAGAAAGAGGAAGAAAGAGAAGAGACAGGAGGTGGAAAGAGGAAGGAGGGAGGAAAAAAAGGGGAAGGAGGAAGGATTGAAGATCAGATGCGAGTTATTTGAATCTAGATTTCTTCAAAGGGGCTCATATCTTTCTACAGTGGTTTTGATGCCTGATATTCATCTCTGTGACTGGAGGTTTTCAGTCACTACATCACACACACACACACACACACACACAGATGTATATATACACCATGAAATTTATATTTTAGTGCCTCGGTGATAGATGGTTTCATGTCACTTGCATGTCAGTAGGGAACTTGCACTCGAACCCTGAAAACAGCATCAGACAGGCTTGGATGTCCAGAAATGGAAAGTGGGATCTTTAATGTGTTTCAGTGGATTTTCAACCCTAATGGGAAGAAAACGACAGTGCAGACACTGGATTAAAAAAAAATATGGGCTGCTTCAGTTCCTAAATGTAAGTGTAATATCGTGACAAAAGACTGCAGCCCCTTGTGGTCTGTACTATGTGTGTGTGTGTCATACAAAGCAAGAACCGTTTACCCCTCAGCATCTTAGAGGCAGTAAAGAGAAGTCAAACAAGCGCCTTACTTCTAATGCAGATGCCCTGCTGAGCCCGCTGGTGGCGCTACAGCGAAGGTCATTGGGCCACCAAAATTTCCAGGTTTCATCCTCTAGGCAACACGCATGCCGTCAGCAAATTTCATCGTACAGCAAAAACGTCTGGAGACATTAATAACATTTTTCAATATTAACAATTTGACCTGTGGATGGTGCCACAGGGAAGGTCACAGGGTCACCAAAATGGACCGATTCCAACCTTTAGGCAACATAAATGCTGTCAGAAAAAATCATGGTGATCGGCCAAATACATTTGGAGATTATGGCCCTTTTGACCTAACCGCTGACTGACAGAATAACATGATAACATACAGACAAACATAATACTAATAAAAAGAATAATAAGAAAGTAATGATAACCATAGATAGATAATGAGAATGTTGGATTTTACATAGAAAAATAACTACATGATGACGGTGCCATGTGGAGTAAATCTGCTAAATGATGCAACTTGTTTGAAGACAAAACAAACCGATGGCAAACTTCATATCTTTCACTTTCTGCCAGCACCTAAAGTGAAACTGCCACTACTTGTTGGGCATGTTGGATTTGTAGAAACATACATCCACTCTATTCGACACAGAAATCAGTATTTATAAAAAAAGAATGTGCAGTGACAGTGTTCGTACCTTCCCGCAGAGTTTTGGCTGCAAGTTGTCGAAAATAACATGAAAGTGGGAATTTATGCCACATTATTATTGTAACTTTATTATTTCGATAACTAAATGTTGTTACTATCCAATTTCATTGTATGTGTATGACTTTGTACAGGCCAATTTATCTTTTTTTTTTTAAAAAAAAAAGAATTTGTGTGTTGCAATGTGTCGCACATAATCCAGACGTGATTGATGGGTGGATTAATTTGGAGGCTCATGTGTGATTAATTAATAGTCATTATGCCGAGCTACAAACAGGCTGAGCTGTGCGTAATGACACTGATGGTGGCTTTGGTGCTGTTAAAGGACCTCGCTGTCCTTTTAGATGCCATGTGGAAAAAAATAAATGAGCAACAACTGGTATTTATATGGAAATGAGCTAATTAGGGGCGTGTCACTCTCCATTAATGGCTGTTTGTGGGAGTGTGCATGAGGCTCGTGCACGTGCAAACATTGGCACAAACACTGAGTTTCATAAAGCTCAAGCATGCGTATGCACAGCCTTATAAAATGAACCAAAATAATGCATCTGCACATTTTTGTCTTTGTGTGAATTCACAGTTTTAGACATGAACCTACACAGTTTCATGCATCTGGCTCCTGGAGAGGCTGATTTATGCCTTTGCCTCAGAGCTACACTGATGTCGTCTACAGCGGTGGAAACATTTTTAGTTCTGCATCAGGGTTTCAGTACATTGATGCTGAAGGCTTTTATTTCTTCCATGTTACAAAGCGCAGAGAAAAACTGTTTGTATTCTCTGACATGGACAGCCCACTGCTGACACATTCACTGGCATCCAAATCGATGTTTTGGAGATTTCTCACCTTGAATCTGCTGACATCTGGCAGGCTGAGTTGTCATACGAATATGTCTGTTTGTGAAGCTGCTAAGCTTGTCTCTCTTTGAGCGAGACCTCTGGTTTTACCCGATGGAGAGAAGTTTTGGTTTCTACCTCTGGCCACTTTGCAGAAAACGGTTCCCCTGGGATGAGACTCAAGCCAAATAACAAAGGTTCCTAGAAATACCCAGCTCTTAGTGGCATGGTGAAATCATTGGGATGACTTACAAGCTGGGCTTTCATATTCAAATTCAGACGGACAGCTCAAAACACCAATGAGAGGATGGTGGACGGTCTTATTGGCTCCTCCCCTTTTCAGCATTAATCAGGCACCTTGTTCCCAGGCTCTGTGCTCTGTCACAGGAGAAAGCCTGGGAACAAGGTTACTGTGACCGGCTCCGTGTTTTCTTTGCCGTCAGTGGTTTCAGTCAGAGACACTTATGTCAATTAATTAACCATTTATGGAAAATGGTACTGACAGTTATGTTTGGCAGACCGTATCTGCTTGGAGGAGCTTTGGATTCCTCGAAGCATGAGGAACTTGCTCAAGCGATTCACAGCTAGCCAACATGATCCAGCATGATTATAATGGCAGGAGGATGTTGGGGAGGTAACCTTAAATTTATTTGACTGTGGCCACTGAAAATGAGACCACTTTGACTCATAGCAGGCTTAGTATTACTTAATGCCAACACTGCAATGCAGATTTGGCTCAACAATGAGGATAGAGAATGTCAGGAAATGTTGTAATGTAAAGTATTGTAATGTTCAGCTGTTGTTTGGTGGTTGAGGGCACGGGGAGGCACCTGGTTGACTTGTAGCCGTTCTTTGGAGAAGATGCATAATAAAAATGCACGGTTTGCCTGAAGACTGCAACCATGTCACTGCCAACACACCTGTGCAGGTAGTCAGCAGCAGATAGAAACTGGGATAAGATGTACACATGCAACAGTATCCCAGTTTCCTTCAGAGTTTCCCTGCAAGCATAACCGGGTTTCTCAAAACCGGGTTAAGGACTTATCTAGGTTTCTGAAAAACCTGATCATAAGCAGGACACTCAAATCCATGTAAACACAGTCAATGGTGCAGTCAGGAGAAAGTGAATGGGATAGCTGGTCAGCTGTGATGCTGGTACACATCAGTGCTCTACCTGATCTAACGAGATGCTTCATAAATCAACAAAAAAAACATGGTGGAAGAAGTGTGAAGTGGCAAAGTGGACCAACCACAGTTCTTGTGGTCATGTAGCTGCTACAGCAGGTGTGCAGGAACCAAAGCCATGGAGGCACCCTGACACAGAGCCATACCGTGACCTGGCCTTTGTTTTGGTGACTGTACTGTGTTTTGCGAGGAGGAGGACGCACCGGTCGACGGCGATGGCCAGCAGGGCGTTGGTGGACACGTAGAGGGAGACGGTGCGCAGGTAGTTGGTGGAGGCGCAGAGCAGCAGGCCGTGATCCCAGGACAGCTGCTTCACCACGTAGTAATCCAGCAGGAAGGGGCAGCACACCACGGCCACCAGGATGTCCGACACGGCCAGGTTGGCGATCAGCAGGCTGGTGAGGTTGCGGAGCTGCTTGTAGCGGGCCAAGCTGACGATGAACAGGCAGTTCCCGACGCCGCACACCAGCATGATGCCCACCAGCACCACGGCGATCACGATGGTGGCCACGAAGAAGGCGCGGCCCCGCGTTGTGTCCGGGATCTCGTCCACGGGAACCTCGTAGTCCAGCTCGTAGGCGGCCAGCAGGGAGTCCGCCGAGGTTTCAGCCAGGCTGCTGTTGGTCGAGTCGGCCATGTTGGATCAGGACGGCATGCTCAGATCGACTTCTCTGCAGGGACAGAGGGAAAACAAAATAAGCAAAGCGACAGTGAACACGTGCTGCTCATCTGGGCCAGAAACAAATATGTCACCTTGTTTTGAACTAGCAATATCCAAAATTTAACTGTCCCATCAAAATATCGCAATTTTCAGTATATTATTCCTCACTCCAGCATCCCCAACATCAACACATTTCAGAATAAAATAGACCAGCAAAAAAAATCGTCCTGTCTTCTAAAATTTCCTACATTAAATGTTTTATCTTCAATAATTATTCATCTGTCATGTGTAATAAAATGATTTGTGCTGCATATTATTGTGACTCTGTGCATGTGGTCAGCTGTTACACATAAACTATATGCTAAATACTACAACTAGCTGCAGAGTTAACAATTTAACAACTGTAACAAAACAATTACTTAGAAATAAAAATCAATATCGAATCAAATAAGTTCGATATTGTAGGAAATATCACATATGGCCGCATATATATCACAATGTTTGATACTAGATATCAGTCCGAGCTGATTTTGAGCTGTAACTGTAGCTTTGACTCCTCCAAGTTTCAGCAAAATTCAACGAGTCAATAATCGTCTTCGTGGCGCCCCCTCAGGCCAAACGCTGAATTGCACATGTGAGGTGCAGTCGGATCAGCACTGCGTGAGATTTCGAAGTAGAAATCTGCTGAGGTGAGATGCATCTCCACACAAGTTTCATCCGGATCAAACAAAACATGTAAAATCACAAAACTGTGACCGATCAAACAAAGTGAGGGCTGTTTAGACTCAACAAGCAATAAATAAATAAATGAATAAATAATGTGTTTCATTCATGTGTGATGATGTTAGCCCCCATAGCCGCCATTTCATTATAGTGAAAGCATTTTTTTGAAACTTGAACTTGACACTGAATAAAATGACCTATAGTGACCTCTGGGAGAATCACAGCCTCATCAAACTTTACAGACAAAAACTAGAGAGCGAGGCTGTTTTTTCTCGATATACTGACAGTAAGTGGGAGTTTCAGAGCAATTTAAAGAGAAGACAACAATTTAAAATAGGTAAAAATTCACAATAAATCATAATAATGACTAGCAATACCATAAACAGTGATAATTAAAAGTCAGTGTGAACTATGACCTTGAGTCAGGATCATCACAAAACCAACAAACACCCACAAAATTAAAAAAAATAATAATATTTTCAGAAAATCATTAGTCTAATCACATTTTATCTTAAAAAATCCCATCCGTATATAATTGGCATCAGTTTGAAACCATGACATTCACTGAATTTACACCCTGAATACTCCCATCAAGCTAAAATACAAGTGGAAAACAGTGAAGCTGAATTCAGTCTTCACCATGAACAGGATCCCAGACGGTGGATTCAACATGCAGTCTCACTCACTCAGAGGGAATTACTTCAAAACCCTTTAAAATGGCATTTTCCACTCAAAATGTTCACAAAAAAGTCACGGTGACACCCTCTGACAAGCGGCATATGAACTGGAGAATATGAGAATAATTAGAATAAACTTTGATTAACGTGTGTTCAAATCGCAGCAGCAGAAAAGAGGGAGCAGATTTTTTTTTTTTAAAAAAAAGGAAAAAGAAAAGAAAAGATGACAAATATAGGATACGGAAAATATTGCAGCAGCTGAATATTTAGAAAATAACGCGTTTTCTGAACAAGCCAACATCTGACAGTCATCAGGTTTTACTTTGTGCGTTAGGATTTCTACAGTGTTAAAAACCAAACATGCGTCTAAATTAAAGGAAAGAACTATTGTGACAAAAAGCAGTTAAAGGCGGGGGCAAAAAATGCGCAAAAAATTGATAAAGACAGAAAAAAATGAGAGACACAAACCAGAAGTGCAGTCTGCCTCCGCTCCGCTCCGCACGCGCTCTCCGGCTGCATGAACGAGCCTGCGAGGCGCGCTCCCGCAATAACACACACACACACACACACACACACACACACACACACACACACACCTCTGCCGCCCCTCATCCATCAGCAGCAGACCCCTCACGCGTGGATCCTCCTCATCATTTGTTTTTCTGTCAAGTGTTCCGTTTACTGTTAATTAAAGAGTCCAGGCAAATACAATAAAATATAATAAATTAAATAGCTTATAATTAAATACAACTTTACTGTCCACCAGGGTTGGTATTGAAAGACTGACGCATTAACAAATACACAGCCAATAACATTTATGACTACATATCCATATGTAAAAAAAAAAAAATATATATATATATATATATATATTTATATATTTTTTTTTTTACATTTCATTCTATGTGTAATATCTGTTTTTTAGCTTTATTTATTTACCTATTTTGTGTTACAGTTGTTTTGGCTCTCTGTTGTTATTCTGCTCTGCTGTGTCTGCCAAAGCACTTTGTCATCTCTTTATTTAAAGGTGCAATAAATAAATAAATAAATAAAATAAAATGCACATATGATCAGTCTCTTCAGTGTTTTTTGCTGAATCTGGTCGTATTGAAACAAAGTGATGCCTACTGTGGACGGGAGAGGTGTCCAAAGCCCGTGTTGAGAGACGTTTTTCCAGCTGTAATGCCCACAACCTGCCTGCTAAACCTGCTGCTCTATGTCTGTGGGCCTTAACACACTCTGGAACTAACACACACACACACACACACACGTTGTTCATCTGCTTTCTCAGCATCTTCTGTTCAATCCAGTCTCCAGACTCCAGACTCAAATCAGTCACAGCTCCACTCATCCCATCACCAGCTTCTTTACTGCCTCCATCTCCACATCAGTTTTTCTCCAGCAGTCAGTCGCTTTGAAAGCCTCTTTATTTCTGTGTTCCTTCCGTTCATTTGAACCGAACATAAACAGACCAAACATCAAACTGTGCAGCATCTTAATCCTGCAGCTGCTCTTCTAAAGTGTGAGGCAAACTGCCACCTACTGTTGAAGCTTTGTTAACGTGTTTTTTTTTTTTTTAATTCCATTAGTGAGTTACTTTGATTCAACTGGAGATTCTTGTAGATTCCTGTAGGGGAACCTGTCTGTTTAAGCTGTGAGGAACGTTCTCCAGGTCGGTGGATCTGGATCACCGGTGCTCCTCCTTGTTGAGCTGAGCGTGGTTCATGTTGGTGGGGTCACATGACTCCAGGGGTGAACCACAGTCTTAGCTTGTCATGTTTTGCCAGCAGCAGCAGCCACACCACCTACTGTTAACATGGCAAAGTGAATTACAGCAGAAGCACATGGCCACACGATCAGCAACGAAGGCAAGAACATTCAAACAGTCTTCAGAAACTTTACCCTCCTGTTATGTTCACATTTTTGAACATCATTTATTTTTGGGGTCAATTTGACCTCTGCAGTTTAAACCTCCACAAAATTATTATAACTAAAATCGTTATCAAAGTTTATGTGTCAGGTACTTTATGTTTCTTTGTTGACGACCTAAATAGCCCTTTAAATAAAACATAACCACCCCCACCCCCACTTACACATCCAGTATTCCTATTATGTGACTATGGAAAAATATGCAAATCACCATCACTGATTGATCTAAAATTGGAAAGAAATATTAATTTTTGGTGTTTTAATGGCTTTATATTATTTCTAAATACAGATTTTTGTTATTTATAACCAATGCATTACAAAGTGTGTACAGGACAATGAAAACATATCATCATGTGAATTTCATGTTTACCCGGTAGTACCCATTACATTAGGAAAACTCATTAAATATGAAGCAAAAAAAAAAAAAAAAAAAAAAAGAATTATTTATTTAGAGACGTTAAACATTGGCTGGGGCCAATTCTAGTTATTATGATTATGATTGCAATTGTGATTGTGATCATGATTATGATTATTGTTATTACGTCCTCTTTGTTTGTTTGCTTTGCCAAGGAGGAAAATGTTTTAATGTTACAATGATGATGTTGCCTTGAACGTGATGCTATCTCCCTGGTAACGTCTGCCTGCCTGCTGCACTGAGGCTGCAGTGTTGCAGCACATTGCAGCTGGCAGTGCCCGTTTGCATCATTTCACCTGTGAAGGCCCCGTGGCCCGCAAGTGTGTTTGTGTTGGCCGCTGTGTGTGTGATCTGTGTGATCTGTGTGTGATCTGTGTATGATCTGTGTGCGATCTGTGTATGCTCTTTCATGATGAGCAGCGCAGATTCACCCCCCCCCCCACCCACCCACCTTAATTAAAACATTATAGACATCAAAACCAAACACCAATTCTACATTATATACACATAAAATATACATTATACACAACCCCATGCTGATATACACACACGCTATTTGCACATACACACTTATATCTGTACTAACAGTCTGTAAATGGTAAATGCTTATAGTTCACAAAACCAAATAGAAGAAATTAGATATTTTGCTGGCTTTTATCCAATAGAAGCCTCTTTCTCTGCTTGTTGCCTGAGTGATAAAATATGTCAGATTATTCCCCTGAGAGATGGCTTGATACAAACTGTTTTCTTCACAGCTTTGGTTTTAGGTTCAGGCGATGTGACATGACACTTTGTAATCTGCCTTGTTTCACAATTATGTCTGTCATGAGAAAATATTAATCTGGAGTAGCATTATGAAAAAAAAAGTGAAATAAACCACATGTGGCTTTGAAACGCACGTGATCTACAACCGCATGTGATTGAATTATTTCACATGTGATGCTCATGTTGCTTTTTCCACATGTGGTCTGAAACCACGTGGGATTATTTCACATGTGAAAAAAAGCAAAATGAAAAATACATGTGTTCTAAAAACCAAAGCATGTGATTTTTGTGTTCACATGTGAAAATTATACTGCATATGAGAAGAATCCAGTCGTGTGTGGAAGTCACATGTGAAGATGCAAATCTCACGTGATTTCATGTTGTTTTCACATGTGGACATTCTGGTTCTGAAGCCAGTCACATGTGAAACTGCTGATTCCACGACTTTGTGTGACCACGTTTCTTTTCACATGTGAAAAAATTTCAGTCACGCGAAAACAGCAATTCGCACGTGACGCTGTTTTCGCTTCACATGTGAAAACTGAAAATCACATGTGCAAAAGCAAATCACATGTTAAAAGTTAAAGTTCACATGTGACATTATTTTCTCTTCACATGTGAAAATGTTAGCTCAAATGTAAACACTGCCGGTCACATGTGAAAAAGGTGAATTCACGTGTGAAATTCAAACTTTCACATGTGAAAAGGCATATTTCACATGTGACATTCTCTTAAGGGTACAGACAGTCGGGTTGTTTTGAAACACAAATATTAACACAAAAATTAGAAGATGCTGTTTTAATCCGTTTTCCTCTTTTTCACCAGACAAGGGAAGAGTGGATTCTGTGTAAACTTTCACTCCCTGAACCTTCGATGCCAGACGTGTTGAAGTCGTTTATTTTGCACCTTTCGCCTCACTAACGAGCTCCTGCAGGCGTCGGTGTGCACATGTGACAAGTTAATTATCAGCTTCCTCTCTGTTGCTCAGTTTGCTGCTGTCGGCTTCCTGCAGGCTGCGGTCGACACGACAAAACACATTCACTGTGAAGATGAAACAGGAGCTCGGCCTGCAGACCGTCCGCTGTGCACACGCACACGCATACACACACACACACACACACACACACACACACACACACACACACACACACGGTGAGATTCTTCAGTTTGTACATTTATAACTTCTGTTTACAACTCAGCCGTGCCAAGATATGAATTATCATGAAACCTTCAGATAGATGATAAACATTACTTTATTAATGTACAGCTATGATGTGCATGTACTCTGTAATACCACATGTTATTGTGCCCCCCTCTGGTCACAGGCTTGTACAACAACAACACAACCTCTGTGAGGCGTTTAAACAAGCTCATAAATCAATAAATAAATAGATAAAAAAAAAAAAAAAAAAAAAAAAAAAAAAATCTCATATCATTATTGCACTGGAAAGACACAACTTATTGAGTGATGTGTATTTATGAGCAGTGTTTTTTTTTTTTTTTTTTTTTTACAAGATACTGTGTGGTTTAGCTCCCCCACCCCTTAAACAATGAAACAATTTATTCAAACAGCTCATGGTGAAAAAAGATAAATTTGATGTACTTTATGATGGTAATTTGGGAAATTCTTGCGTTACAAAAATTAGAGAAAATAAGTGCCAAAATAAATAAAGATTGTTATTATTATTATTGATGCTATCCCTACAAATATTCGAATATATGTATTACTTTTAATCAGTTAAAAACTAAAAAAGCTAAAAAAAAAAAAAAAAAAAAAAAAAAAAAAAAAAAAAAAATGGTTCAAAGATAAAACCTCTCTGAGTGTACACACACCTGTCCTAGCCTGCAGGTGTATCTACGTCATGAGGAATCACCTTTTCTTTTATACTGTTATAGGTCCATTGTCTGCAGCCCCAGGGACAACAGATGGACATTTTCCTTCATTTAGTTTTCCTTCTTTCATAGAAAACACTCAGTGCCACTTAATCAGCTCCAGCTGTCCAGTGTAATGCAGTTCAGGTCAGCAGCTTTGCCATTAATTCTCCCTTTTAACAAAGTTTATAATGTTAAGTTTTCATGTAAATTCAATTCTGTGTTCATTATTGAGGTTGTAGTTTGCAGAGGCCTTGTACTGGACTTCATTATACTGAGAGGTGTTTCTGATTTTTTGGCCTCCCCATTTAAATACAATGAGGGGGGACAGAACAGTGCTCAATGCCACACACAGAAGTGAATGAACACCTCTGTTACTGTGACAACAAGAAAACCTGGTGTATCTAATAAAGTGGACACTGGTTGTTTAGCTAATGTGAGACCTTTTTTTTTTTTTTTTTTTTTTTTTTTTATTATTAAATTTGAATACAAACAGACATTTGTATACATTACAGTAACAACATAAACAATGTTCACAAGGTAAACAGCATCAGTTCCTGTTAGCATATAATAGAAGAAAAAGAAAGAAAGAAATGGGGAAGAAAAAGAACTATCACAATAAAACAGAGACCGAATCATGGGATAAGACGAATCATGGGATATCCATCATCTTTAGACTGAGGCTTCAGAGAAAAAATCATCGTACACTTTCACTAATTTATTGCTTTTCTTGTTATTAATTATTCTCATAGTTCTGAGCATAGAGTTAAGTTCTAATTGAAAAGGCAAGAATTTGGGGATAGATTTGGAAAACTTCTGTTTGTGAATGAAAAACTTAGCATATAGGGTAACAAAGTTAATTAAATATTCAAAGGATCTGTTGACTGGGTTACTATAGGAACAAATTATATCTTTTAGTTTTAGAGAAAAGGGCGCTTTGGAAGCTAATGTGAGACCTTTATTTTGAAACGTGTGCCACGTTGCGTCATCAGGAGTGGACACACCAGGCACTAACGCAAAAGCAAAACATATGGAAGCCGGTGCAAGTGAAAGGTTGCTTTATCTGAATAATTAATACTTAATATGTCAAGTTCTTGAATTAAATTCAGCACAAATGCATCTTAATGACTTATTTCTGAGCGGCTGTAACCGGCTGCTTGTCTCTCGGTAAACAGGAAACCTCTCTGTTAGCAGGCTAGGCTAGCTGGGCAGAAAACTTTTATTATTTTACCAGCTTTACTTTCGGCTAAATGACTGAAACATGTCATTGTTATTATCATTATTGAGGCTGTGAAGCTGCCGGCGGCCTGCAGACACACACCTGGAGGCTGTCAGCTCCGGTAATGTAGCTCACCTTCCTCTTACCTGAACTTGTGTCTCCAGTCAGGTGGAAGCTGCAGATTGACTCACCTGCCCTGTCACTCTCCTGTGGGTCTGAAATGTGCTCTTTAATTAAATCAGCCTTGTCTTTCTCACCATGTGGCAGAAATGTGGCTTCTCGTCCCCTGTAGCCATGCTGTGACTAAATCTCAGCTCCTAAAGTAAACACACACCTCTGGTTTATATCTGAAAACTGGCTCTTTAATGAAATAATATGTCACATAAAGTTATAGGGCTGCGACTATATGCTTAATTCCTGGCACTGATTTGATATTATGATTCATTGTTTTTTTGAATTCTCCTCTAGTTTGTGTCTGTAAAGTTTGATGAGGCTGTGATTCATTTTATACAGATGTTAAGTTTAAAAAAAAAATGGTTGCTATGGGGGCCAACATCATCACACAGGAATCAAATGTGGCTCATTGAATCCACAAGAGTCTCAGCTTTCCAGTCAAAGCCAACTGATGCAGCTCCAAGACTGTTTAGGCCCCAGTCTGCACACACACACCATTTTACAACAGGCCACAAGAACACATGTGGACTGCAGGCTTTGGGGCCCAAACTGCATGGGATTAGCAGAAGGTGGGCGTGTCTGCAAAGGGGAGAGAACCCATTTTCATTCACACAGCTGGAGGTCAGAGGTCAAGGGACCCCACTGGACATGAAAATGGGCAGATTTAACCTCACCAAACTTTAGTCAAACTTTGGACTCGACAACCTAACATATGATTCTTGGTTCCAACGGATTCCTTAGGCTGTCTTGTTTCATGTAATACCATTTTAATAAGAAAAAAAATAATTGCAATATTTATTTGAATTGTTATATGCGTATCACTCTATAATGGACTCTTCAGCCCCTGACATTCGATGCTGCTCTCGTCATCTCAGCTCTTCTTGTTCTCTCTTCTGGCAGCTGAACTCGGGGAGACATGAGCTCCTTTGGCCCGGCAGAGTTGCTCGCTGGTCTCTGTCACACAGACGACCAGAACCCCTTCCCCGTGTGGCACAATGGCTCCGTCAGCTCCTGCTTCAACCAGCTGGTCCTCGGAGCCGTGCCTCATGCCGGGATGGCCGTTTCCTGCGCCTGCTACCTGGGCATCCCCAGGTAGGTCACACCTGCTGGCTGATGATGCTCCTGTAGGAATCTGAACGAGTGCAAACATCTCTTTTCTTCAGGTGGAAGTTCATTAGCTTTTCCTGTTCCTTAACTGTCAGGATAAATCAACAGTAGTCGTTGTCTTTCATGGACAGACGAGGACTCGCTGAGGTTGGCCTCAAACGCCTGAACACGTCGGTCCTCATGGTGTTTAAACGTCAGAACATCATGGAAAACAAAAGCTGTGCATGGCACCTCTTTGTAAAGGGTCTGACTCGATCTTACGTCCTGTGGAGCTTGTAAACAAATTGAGTATTTGCACCAGTGGTTCTCAACTGGAGGTATTTGCACCCCTAGGGGTACATTGGAGTACTGCAGGGGGTATGTAAGATATTTAAAAAATGATAATTAAAAAAATTATATAGGCATAATTCCTAACGTAGTTAGCCGATGCTATAATAAGGTCAATAAGAAATGTAACTAAGTTTGAAAAAACAGATTTTATGTTTAGTAGCAGCGATACAGCTGAAAAGGAGGAGGAGGAATAGAAAAAGAAGCAGAAACAGAAACAAGAGAATCTCAGTATCAGGTTGTTGTTTCACACAGATGGAGCTGAACCGCTTTATATAGGATTTTTTTTTCTACCACATTTTTTTCCACTGATCGGGGGACCTTGACTGAAAAAATACTGAAAATATTTTGAAAGAGGTACATCACTGAAAAAGGTTTGAGAACGTGTGTTCTGCAGTGTTGAAATGCCGCGTGCTATGAAAGTTTGTCCACTACTTCAAAATGTAAATCGCTTCATCAAATGAAAATCTGTCCAAAGACTGTAGGACGGCCTCTTGGGAAACGTTTTGAATCAACACCATGACAACATCATTTTGTTAAATTTTCAGCCCTGGGTGATAATAAAGTATAAATCATCATAAATCATCATCATCATCATCATCATGAAGACTATTTGCAAGTAAAATTTGATGAATTCTACATGTGATGGACAGGCTCGCCCAGTATTCTTAAGTACATGAATGCATTAAAAAACAGCATCCTGTAGGGCTGAAAGATGAATTGATTTAATACTGATATTGTGATTTGAAGAAATGCATTACATATTTTTTTACCATATTGCTCAGCCCTAGTATTGTGGATTCCAGTAACACACTTCTGCTCCTCAGGTGGAGCCTCCTCCAGACGTCTCCTCCGTGTGGCTGGAGGCTCAGGCTGGCCTCGGCCCTGCTGGTGATGCTGCTCTTCATCGCAGACGTCGTCCTCGTGGCTCTTCTCCACCAGGGCGACATGTTCCTGGACATCCTGGCCGACGGCTGTGCCATCCTGGCCTGGCTGGTCCACGTCAGCGCCCTGGTCGTTCTGCAGAGATCGGCCTTCAGGAGAACCAGAGGACCTCTGCTGCTGCTTCTGCTGGTTCTTCTCTCCGTCCCAAACCTGGTCATCACCTTGATGGCGTACTGCCGCTCGGAGGCGTATTTGAACCTTGCGGATCCCATCAGGGTGACGCGGCTCGCGCTTGCCTCTGCCCGGACGCTCCCTATTCTGATTTACCTCCTTGCTTTTTCATTTCCCTGCATCAGTGACGCTGGGTATACCTTGCACATCAACGCTGTGGACGGATCTCCCCTTGTTCCCGAGATCACCCACCCAGACACGGGTGAGATTGTGGCTGAGGACGGCAGCGGCTGTGTCTCCCGGCTCTTCTACCTGTGGCTGAACCCTCTGCTGAGGCGAGGCCAGCGCGGGGAGCTGGACCGACCATGCCACGTGTATCACCTTCCCCGGAAACTGCGCACCAGTGTGGTTTGTCGGTACTTCCGCCGGTGCTGGGAGGCCTGCCAGCAGGGGGCAGCGGGCCGAAACAGGGAGGATGCGTGGCCCAGGCCGGTCAGCAGAAATCTGGCAAATGGCACCTGGAGTTCACGCTACCAGGAGGAACCATTAGAGCTGGAAGGCAAGGTGGGGCTGCTGAGGGTGCTGCACAAGGCGTTCGGGTTGCGGTACTACATGCTGGGGCTGCTGAAGCTCGTGAGCAACATGCTGGGCTTTGCGGGGCCCCTGCTCCTCAGCAGCCTGGTGGGCTTCATGGAGGAGGAGGGCGCTCCTGTCAGCCAGGGCGCCTGGTGCGCGCTGGGGCTCTTCACCACCACCTTGCTCTCGGCCGTCCTCCGCAACGTCTTCGTCTTCGAGGTCTCCAAGGTGGCGTTGTCTGCGCGGGCCTCCCTCGTGTCGGTCATCTACGGCAAAGCCCTGCGGGTCAGCGGCAGCGGCCTGGCCCGCTTCTCCCTCGGAGAGGTGGTGAACTTCATGAGCACCGACACCGACCGCATGGTCAACTTCTTCAACAGCTTCCACGAGCTGTGGAGCCTGCCCGTCCAGTTCTCCATCGCCCTCTACCTGCTCTACCTGCAGGTGGGCGTGGCTTTCCTCGGAGGGCTGGGCGTGGCCGTCCTGCTCGTGCCGCTCAACAAGTTCCTCGCTTCCCGTATCCTTGACAACAACAAGCACATGCTCAGGCACAAGGACAGTCGTGTTAAGGTGAGTCCTGATTACATTGTTTTTGCCGCACATGTTGTCATAGAAACAGAAGTACGTGTGGCCGTGGTGCAGGCCAGCCACAGACATATGGATATTTAAAGCCACTTTCTGATTTATTAGATTTGATTTTATAATCATTTTAAATGGCCATGGTAGTATTTAGTCCTATTGCTGATGAATGTAAAAAATCCTTAAAAAAGAACTGCAATACTTAGGTGAATCAGTTTTTTCCCCCACCCTTAGAAACAAGAATCCTTACATTCTGTATTGGTGCAATATTTGCCCGACCACCACACATCCAGGCCTCAAATGACGTGGACATAAATAATATCACAAAATTATTTCAATATGTATGGTAATATCTGCTATGATATACAAAATTCACATAAATAATGCTAATCATAATAATTTTTTTGTTTTTTAATTTTTAAAAAAATAATTTAAGTACACTAATTGATCTTTATTGCATCAGATTAAATGGTAATATGTAGTATGATAAGAATGTTATTTTCAAGTTATTTTCCCCTTTTTTGTCATGCCTCAAGAGTTTAATCAGTGTTTGCTTTTCATCATGTATTTATTTAGACCAAAAGCATATATCAATAACTTGATATCCTTATTTCATCACCATAGCATTCTTTGGAAAGATGATAGTCGTGAATTATTTCCCTCAAAAAGGCACTCAGATTCAGATTGTTCTCTTATAACTCTCTGACTCCACCTGCGCAGGTCATGACGGAGATTCTCTTTGGGATTCGCGTCATCAAGTTCTACAGCTGGGAGCCGTACTTCGCTCAGAAGGTCGCCGGCTGTCGCAGACAAGAGCTCTCGCGCCTCAAGGCCATCAAGTACCTGGACGCCGTCTGCGTTTACACCTGGGCCGCTCTGCCCGTCGTCATCTCCATCCTCACCTTCGTCACCTACGTGCTGCTGGGACACGAGCTGACCGCGGCCAAGGTGGGGAAGGAGTGCGGTGTGTTGCATTTAAGCTTTATTTAACCAGGAGAGGCTCATTGAGATTTAAAATCTTTTTTTTTTTACAAGAGAGTCCTGACCAAGACAGGCGGCAGCACAGATAACAGGGTTGCAGACGTACAAGAACATTTAATAGTCCAGTAATTTTTGGGCCAAAATTGGGGTCAACCTAGGACAAACTGCAAGAGAAGCAAACTCAACTGATTTTGTATCCTCAGTTTGTCCTGAGTGAGGGAAAAAAAGTCCCAAGGAATCCCATTGGTGGAAAGTTTTGAAACTCACCTATATATGACCATATGATACCAAAAAACGCCCTTTTTAACACACAGGGGAAAGGGGTTCAAAATTTTACTTTGAGATATCACTATAAAAATTCACAAGTTGATTACACACACAAAGACAAGAAAAAAAGTCAATTACAAGTTCTTTGAATTATTCTGTTTACACATGCATATCACACATTATCTGATTTGATATGCACTAATAAGGAATATATATACTATATAACAGTGAATTAAAAGGTTACTATATATAGTAACTTTTTAAATCTACTGTTATATAGTAACCTTTTAATTCAAGGTTACTATATATATAGTAACCTTTTAATTCACTGTTTAAATGTCTCTTCTGGCATTTATTCCTTATATTCCTTATTAGAGCATATCCAATCAGATAATGTGTGATATGCATGTGTAAACAGAATAATTCAAAGAACTTGTAATTGACTTTTTTCTTGTCTTTGTGTGTGTAATCAACTTGTGAATTTTTATAGAGATATCTGAAAGTAAAATTTTGAACCCCTTTCCCCTGTGTGTTAAAAACAGTGTTTTTTGGTATCATATGGTCATATAGAGGTGATTTTCTACTTTTTTCCCCTCACTCAGGACAAACTGAGGATACAAAATCAGTTGAGTTTTTTTCTCTTGCAATTTGTCCTAGGTTTTTTCATAAAATGACTGGACTATAAGAAGTTATAGTAAAAATAGGAAAATAAATGACAGAATCATAAAATATCGACAGTCATCCACATCCTGGATCACTGAGAGGCATTTTGAGTCAGAGTTATCACAGTTTGGTATTTTTCGTCAGCTCAAATCGGGACACAGATGTCAGCCTTGGCTCTGCCCCCCCCCTCCCCCCTGCAGGTGTTCACCACGCTGGCTCTGGTGGGGATGCTCATCCTCCCTCTGAACAGTTTCCCCTGGGTGCTCAATGGCGTCCTGGAGGCCAAAGTGTCTCTGGAGCGAATCCAGCGCTTCCTCAAACTGGCCAATCAGGACCTGCAGGCGTACTACAGCCAGGGTATGTATGTGTGTGTGTGTGTGTGTGTGTGTGTGTGTGTGTGTGTGTGTGTGTGGTTTGAGTGCTGTGCTCTGTGTCTGGGGCTTGTGTTTGTTCATGCAGTGGATTTATACACAATGAGGAGTGCCCTTGGTAATATCTGGGTCCTCCCTCTTTTTTCACCATCCATCTCTCTGTAATCTGTCTGCTCCCCGTCTCCTGCCTCTACCCCTACAGATTAAATTATATAAATACGACACATTATGGAAAGTCAGTGGCAGTCAATGGCAGTATGGAAAGTCACATGTTATGCCAATCAAATTGATGTTCATCCCATCAAAGTGAATGGTGATGTCAAAACTCTAAAAGTTTCAAATAATATTTCTTAAAATGTTTCATGCATAATTTTGTGAATTTTTAATAAAAATGGTCTTGTTATCATCAATTTAGACACCAGAATTATGTGTCACCATATCACACAATCACCATGTCATCGCCACATAAATAATAACGTTGCATTCTCTCCCAGGCCCCCGGCCCCTTTAACAAATGTTAAATGTTATTATGTAACGTTTTGCTGCACTTGCACTGCACTGCTGCATCACACAAAATATCAACACATTAGACAATCAAACTTATGTGAATTACCACAACTTAACGGCAATGAAAGTGAAAATATTTATTAGATAAATTGTTTGATTATTTGGTAGTTTCTTGCTTTGAGAACTAGTTTTTCTCTGTTTTGTTACTGTTGTTCTAATTTGTGTTTAAAGGGAAAAAAGATGTAAGTTGAATAGTTGCATTGAGAACCAGTGGCTGTGTCCGCAGAGCCTCGTGAGGACCCTCAGAGCTCGGTGCTGCTGAGTCGCGCCTCGTTCTCCTGGCAGGCGTGTGACGGCCCCAGCCGACCAGCAGGGGGAGACACGGAGGCCGGAGCTGCCAGAGGGAGTCTGCTGCTGCACGGTCTCAGCCTCAGCATCCCCGAGGTCTGTGCTGCTCTTCACATACCATCATGTTTTTAGAGCTGTGACACTCCGACGGTCCTCTGGTATTCGTTTCGCAGTGGTTTGGGTACAGAGACTGCAGGTGAAAATGTCAAATTAAAGCAGTGTCACCCTCAAAAACAACAATAAATGACCTCCTGCTGCGTGAACTGAATATTTTACCTTGACAAAGAATCTAAAAAAAAACAAAACACATTTAGCACTGCAGCCTGAACTACAGACACAGCATGGGCCGATGAGGACCCAAAACAAAAAACATATGGATGCATGATGATATCCGCACATTGCCGGTATTGGCCGCCATCGGCTTTAAAATGAAATATCGTTTTTGGCCTGAACTGAAAATTTCTGGTGAAAAAGGTCAAATCTGCCCTCGTTGTGTCTGTGGTTTGGATTTTCTCAGGCAGAGCATCAGCCAAGCCTGTTTCATCAGGATGAATCTTAAAATGTTGTATAAAAGTAATTATGGCATGTTTTACATAACCTAAGTTGAAAGGTTTCTCTTATTTTGCCCAGTGAATGTGTACATTTTGAAAAGCATTCGATTTCATGTCTGTGTCTGCCAGTGGACCTTCACAATAAGAGTAGGCATACTAAAATGTTAATTCCACTACAGGAGAGACTTGATGCTCTCTGCAATTAGGTGGGAAAAAAATATGTGCACATCGGCTGTCGGTGAGAAAAGTTAGAAAATATCCGCATATCGGATATTGGCAAAAAAAATCCAATATTGTACATCCTGAAAAAATATCCCCAAGCAACGCCGCCTCAAGGAGTCGCTGACAGATGGGATTAAAAGACTTTAATCTCATTCAATTTCAAACCTCCTGTTTTCATCCCCAGGAATTTTGTCCCATTATGGGGAAACATGCTCCAGTATTTTTTATTCCTCTATACAAATATTAAAAAGGCTCTTGTGACTTCAGTGCCAGAAATGAGATTATTTTGAAATGCCTGAAGTGTTTAGATCTTTTTGACTGAATCCCTTTCGTGCATATGCACACATGATTGACTGTATAACGACATATTTTAATTGATTTTAATTATTTTAATTTAAGTATGTGAAGAATAAAAGTTACCATTGAATAAAACAAAAAATGCGTGGTATAATTAATTGATTTATCAGATGAAAAATATGTATTCAAGGTGTGTGAACGCTTAATCCATGAATTTAGATTTTTAAGATTGAGATTTCACAGCTGTGATTTTTTTTTTTTTTTTTTTTTTTTTTAATCTGATGGAAGTTGTTTTACTGTGTGTTTCAGGGCTCTCTGGTCGTGGTGGTGGGAAAAGTCGGCTGTGGGAAGAGCTCCTTGCTGGCTGCTCTCACCGGGGAGCTCAACAGGTATCACAAACCAGAAATACTTTATTGATCCTCGAGGGGAAACTGGGTCGGTTGCAGTTGCTCAAATTCTCAAGATAAGAATTAAATTATAAGAAACAGAAAGAAATACGAAATACAAAGATATATTCCTTACAAATCTTTAAAAAAGTATGTGCATTTTGTGTAGGTTGTATCGGCAGTATGTGCATAATGTGCATTCAGTCTTTAAGTAATTGAGCATATGTTAAAAAAAAAAAAAAAAAAAGTATAGTCATGGGTTAGGGTCAGGGTCATCGACAGTGTTTGCTTCTAATCACAATTTTTCCACAATTTCTGGAGCATTTTGGAATTTCGAGGTTTGTTTTAGAGAATTCAGTAAATCATCATCAGACTTAACAAATTACTTTGCCAGATTGTGTTCTCATTTTTTTTGTTTTGCACATTCTTTGCATTGGGTGGTGGATTTCAGCCCAGCTGTGGTTTGATATTGTTGCTTTTATAAAGGAGTGAACAAGCTGGAATAAGATTTTTAGGTCACAGAAAACAGCTTAAGGTTATTACTGAGGATATGCTGCTTCTGTTTATCTTAGTATTATGATCATAAATATACAATACAGCACATAGCTACCTTATTTATACCTGCATTAAACCATTAAAGCAATAAAAGGCTTAAAAACACAGATTTCAATTTACATGTAAAACTTAAAAGTTTAAAACACTAAAAAAGCTTAAAAAATATATACAAAAAAGTCCATGAGGAAACAATGAATTTGTCATACTACAGCAAGAAGTAATCTATCACTATTTCCAGTGGTGAACTGTATCTAATGTGTTTTTCAGCCTTTAGAAAGCAGAACACACACTTTACATCTTTACATCACTTTAGATCTTTTATCCTACTTCACTTTGTCAGACAGGTTCTATTTAAATGATTTCTTGATTCAACAGGTCTGGCAATAATCAGGCCTGGTGTGGCTTGTGAAATTGAACTCAGCTTTCCAAAAAAATGTGGTCAATCACAGTTAATTCATGATTTAACGGGGGGCAATTACTTTTTCACATAGGGCCAGGTAGGTTTGGATAGCTTTTTTCCCTTAATAAATGAAATCATCATTTAAAAACTGTATTTTGTATTTACTCTAGTTATCTTTGTCTAATATTAAAATTTGTTTGATGATCTGAAACATTTAAGTGTGACAAATATGCAAAAAAAAATAAGAAATCACGAAGGGGGCAAATACTTTTTCACAGCACTGCATGTATGTGAAATATTAGTGTTCATGTTTATGGAGCCATCATCGCAGGTAACAGGTGAGGTTTACTGCCTCCCTCCTGTGTGTGTGCAGGCTCGGCGGTGCGGTGTATGTTCGGGGCCAGGACGCCGGCTTTGGCCTGGCCTCCCAGGAGCCGTGGATCCAGCATGCAACGGTGCGGGACAACATCCTGTTCGGCAGGGAGTACGAGACGACCTTCTACCAGGCTGTGATCGAGGCGTGCGCGCTCTCAGACGACCTCAACGTACGATCCGCACACCCCACGGCTCTGTTTGCTGTCTGTTGTCGGATATCAGTTTGCATCGCTATAATTCGTTTTAAGTAATGATTGCCTCTTAAAAAGTTGAATCTCTTAATTAACCCCCTGCATTCCGATTCTCCCTTAAAGGAATACTTCAACGTTTTGGGCAAACTAGCCATTTTTCCGGTTTACCCAGACTGTAACAAGATGTTTGATATCATTTTCACGTCTGTATATCTGGTGGTTCGGTTCCTATGGTTAGCATTTGGCATTAGCTTAGCATAAAGACTAGAAATCTATGGGAGTCGTTAGCCTGGTTCCATCAAAGTGAAAAAATAAACTGAACCACAGGATGTTCAAGGGGTGAAAATGGTATCGAACATCTTGTCTCAGTCTAGGGACGTCAGAAAAAGGATATTGTTCCCAAAACGTTGGAGTATGTCTTTGAATTTCCTCCTTATGTGGCTTCAAAAACCTTGTTTTTCCATGTTGTTCCACTACATCACATCCATATTGCATCACATCAGAGACAAAAGATCTAAATATGTTCAGATGCATATTTGGTATCTTTGGAAAACCTTGAGATCTACATTAAATTTAAAATAAACCTCTGTGGGTTTGAACAAAGCTCGGCTGCACAGCATGCATTTCTAATGATGGACCAGACGGTTTGAAGAGGATTTAAGGTTTTAATCCTCACTGCCTCTTCTTCTTTCAGTTCTGACTTCAGTGTTTCTGTGGAAAACTGCAACCTGTCAACACTACAGTATTTATTGACTGCTTTAGCAAATACGTTGTTCCTTTTTTCATTTTTTTAGTTGAAATGTCTCAGCTGTGATCTAGAGAGCAGTGTGCCTTTGCGTGCAGTTGCTCTGGATATATTTAGCCTGGTGTTTCAGTTTCTTTTGTCACTCTGCATGTTAAATGTTGGGTAAATGAGCTTCCTGTGCTCGTTTCTTCAGGTGCTGCCCAGCGGCGACAAGACAGAGGTCGGCGAGAACGGCGTGACTCTGAGCGGAGGACAGAAGGCCCGGCTGGCCCTGGCCCGAGCCGTTTACATGGTCAGTCTTCTAAAGCAACCGCCTCGCCCTGTAGAGTACAGAGACACACTGGACTGTGCAGCTGTGGTGTTAGAATAGTCACTACAACGACACACCTGGACTGTAGATATTTCATAGGAAAATAACCTCTCAAATTTGGCTTGAGACAACTCGAACTCACCTGTAAAATTTATAGTGTAATATACATCATAATCATGTGCTGTTGTGGCCCACATAGCTTCTTGAAATGAACATATACAGTGGTGGAAAAAAGTTTTCGGACCCCCCATGCATTTGTGAAATATTGCATTAACAAATCACTCTTAGGTCTTCAGGTGCAATTTCTTTTAGTACAGTCACAGCCAAAACACTAAACAAATCCTAAAAAAGCCATTAAAAACTTAAAATTGATTGGTTCCATAAAAATACATAAGAAATTTTGAGTATTGGGTCATTTTGGTACCAGTGATGAAGGTCGTTCTTTTTATTAAAAGACACAATTTTTGTTGCCAAGCTTGGTGTCTATATAAAGCCAGCACATTTGAAAGTTCTTCAGACACAAAAATGGCTAAAACAAGGAACCTAACGCAGGAAACACGCCTGAAGATAAAGATTCAACTGTCAAGAATCTAGTTTTGTTAGTTTTTCTTGTAAACAATAAACAAAAAAATATAATTTGTATTTGTTTGTATCTGTCTAATGCAGCCACACACAAAAAAGATTTTTCCACAAATATTTCATGATAATATTTGAGATTGTGAGATTGTGTAAAATTTTGAGGGTGTCCAAAAACTTTTTTCCACCACTGTACATACATTTTATTTTTGTTTCAAAGATCTGATATGAATCTGTTCAAGTACAAATTCACAAGTTAGTTGCTACAAAAGTTTTATTGGTGTTGTATCGGTGGTACGAATGCTGATATTTATCTAACTGCAAAGGGCCTTTATTTACCTTGATATCTGTGCACTCATACATGAATTAAGACTTCATGTTTTAAATACGTTTTCTTTTTTTTTTTTCTTTTTTTTAATCAAGAAATGAATCAGCAATGTGGTTTAGTGGCTCCAGAGGCCAAACTTTAGCTGGCAGCTCACAGGTTTGAGCCGGCGTCCTTTAGCAGGACTTTGAATCCTTGTTGTGTGTGTCATGTTAGCTACATGCCAACACTACATTGTAAGAAAATAAAAAAAACCCTCATTGGTCCCTTAGATGGGAGCTAGAAAAGCGTTTGTTGTCATGTGACGTCCTTCTCTGCCTAACATTTCTCTCTGCCTGTCTGACATAACCTCCAAAGGACAAAGACATCTACCTCCTCGATGATCCACTCGCAGCGGTTGATGCCGACGTGGCCCACCACCTCATGCAGAAATGCATCATGGGAATCCTCAGGGGCAAGACCAGAATCCTTTGCACGCACCGCATCGAGTTTGTGGACAAAGCCGACCTGGTGGTGCTCATGGACAGCGGAACCATCATCAGAACAGGTAGAAGAAGTAGTGGCTGTAAAATTTGATGAGGCTGTGATTCTCCTAGAGGTCACTAGAGGTCATTTTCTCCAGCGACGTCCAGTTTGACAAAATGCTCTGCCTGCAGTGAAATGGCTGCTATGGGGGCCAACATCATCACACAGGAATCAAATGTGGCTCATTGAATCCACAAGAGTCTCAGCTTTCCAGTCAAAGCCAACTGATGCAGCTCCAAGACTGTTTAGGCCCCAGTCTGCACACACACACCATTTTACAACAGGCCACAAGAACACATGTGGACTGCAGGCTTTGGGGCCCAAACTGCATGGGATTAGCAGAAGGTGGGCGTGTCTGCAAAGGGGAGAGAAATAGTCACAGGACACGGGAGTAGCAGCATCACAGTTATAGGAAATGTGGTCTTTATGTTGACAGAGATAACAGGCCACACACAGCTCATTTCTCTGCCGTTTGAAGTTTCCAAGCCTCAGTTGACGATGACAAAACTTTTCTCATGGGCTTCGGAGGAAAGTTTTGAAAGTGTAGAAACATGATCTTTCTTGTTTTGCTGCAGCTCACTGCTCTTTCCCTTCTGCTTTTCCTCAGGCACACCAGCAGAAATTCTGCCTTTGGTCGAGGCAGCGCCTAAAAAACAGAAGAATGACCTCAACACCAAGGAGAAAGGTATCTGAAAAAATCTAAATCTGACAAATATGGATGTCCTGACTCTGCTTTTCTGTCGGTATCGACTCTGAATACTCATGTTGAATCGCTGGCTGATCTAATTTTTTTTTACTTCTGATTTAAAGCATCACTTTGATTGAACAGTTAAGATTTTGACCGTTTGTTTTGGGTCACAGAGCAAAAGATGAAATATAATAAAGAAACACAATCAGGGATGCACTGTAATATCAGCACGTCACCTGATCGTCACCAAAATATTGTTTTGAAAATTAGACATCGGTATCGGCCTGAAATGAAACCAGGATAAATTTCACAGTTTTGTTTGAAAGAAAGTGTTACAATAAATATACACATAATTATGGCATGTTTTACACAACCTAAGTTGAAGTAGTTTTGTTATTTTGCCCAGTGAATGTGTACATTTTGAAAAGCGTTGGATTTTATGTGTATCTGCAAGTGGGCCTTCACAATAAGAGTAGCCAGAATAAAATGTTAATTCCACTACAGGAGAGACTTGATTTTCTCTGCAACTAGGTGGAAAAATCCTCATGCATAAGCAATCAGCCAGAAGAGTTGGAAAATATCTTAATAACTTAATAACTAATAATAATAACTAAGCATAATAACTTTTTACACATTTTTAGCTGTGAAAAACTGTTGCTCTTTGCTTTAATTGAGTTATGATCCATCCTGTCGTGTTTCAGTGTGATTTTATTCTCATGACAACTTTACCCAGAAGGCATGGAGGAGGAGGAGGTGGAGGAGGAGGAGCCGGGCTCATCCAATGAGCTGTGTGCGGAGGAAGGTCCTGACCAATCAGGGCAGGAGCAGAAGCAGGTGGGCGGGCTCTCCTGGACGGTCTACCGGACCTACTGGGCGTCTGTGGGCGGAGCTCTGGCTGCCTCCGTCCTGACGGCGCTCCTCCTCATGCAAGGTTCGGACCGGGCCGTCACTCACATCTTCAGCTCTCTGATCAGTGTGACCTACAAAACACCGGCTGCATTTTTCATATTCTAGTGCTAAAAAATTCAGTAATTAATGAGCCGTTTGACTGGAGGAAAATTTAATTGATTTCGGTTTTCATAACTGAGCGATCATTTGTTATTTATCAAGTAAAAATACCAAACGTTTGCTGGTTGCAGCTTCACAAATGCCAGGATTTGCTTGTTTTTCTCCATTTATATCCTTATAAAATAAATCCACTGATAGATATTTGGCAGTAGGTTAAGGCAGGATATTGATATCAGTATTGATATCGGTTTGACAGATCAAACGGTTAATCATTCAGGCATTCAGAGAAAACATCAGGAGATTAATTGAGAATAAAAATGATCAGTAGTGGCAGACATACTTGGGTTTGGGCAGCTTGTATCAGACTTGATCAGCGTTGCTTCTCAGATGAATGACATAATTAAATGTTACACCGTTCACCTGAGATCTCAGCGTTGGCACCGTGTCAGCGCTAACATGGAAGACAATGCAAAGAAAGTCACTGGCTTGATTTTATGTCGGGAGTCGCCTTAAGTCACACTCCTTAAATTCAAAAGCTCACTCAACTGAATTATAATCAAAACAAGCAGGAGAAACAAAGAAAAATGTGTGACATCTTTATTTTTTTGCGTACACGTGTGTTTCTGACAGCGCTGTACATTTCTAAATAGATATGAACCGTCGTCTACAGCCTCATGGGACAGAAAAATAATTTTAATTTTAAAGTTGTATTTTAACACAGTTTGCACCCGTCAGCCCACAAACCGCTGCTGTGTTTCCGTCTGCTCCAGCCTCTAAGAACGTGTCCGACTGGTGGCTGTCCCACTGGATCAACGAGCTGAAGAACAACGGTTCCTCCTCCGGGGCCAATGGTTCCTCCCCTGCCGCCTACAGCTCCCCTCACCTGCTGCTGTTCTCACCTGGAGGGCTGATGTGAGTTTAACAGATCAGATGTCACAGCGGATCAATATCATGTTTAGGGTTAAAGGAATACGCCAACATTTTGAGAAAAATACTTTTACTTCAAGATGTTGGACACCATTTTCACCTCTGTACTTCCTGTGGTTCGGTTCCTATGGGTAGCATTTACACATTATACATATATTACATTATACATCGATGCACACTGTTTTTATTGGTTTTTTGCACATTGTTTTTTTTGCACATTGGGTACTTAGATCTTTAGATCTCTAGTGTCATCTTTTATTCTTTATTTTTGATTTACTTAATCTTGTACTCTGTGGATACTGCTGAAAACTGTGAATTTCCTTCGGGATGAATAAAGTATCTATCTATCTATCTATCTATCTATCATTTTGCGTTAGCTTAGCATAAAGACATGAAGTCTATGGGAGTCATTAGCCTGACTCTGTCAAAGTGGAAAAATAAACTTTACAGCAGCTCCAAAGCTGTCTCAGTCTGGATAGGTCGAAAAAAGGGTATTTTTCCTAAAATGCTGGAGTATTCCTTTAAAAAATACGTTAACGTGCACGAGGTTACCGAGTTCAGCCTCAACCCAAATGAGCACAAACCTTTTGCAGTGTGATTTCATACAACAATAAAAACAGCTCAGAAACTGTTTTGAATTGACATCAAAGATATTTAGGGTCTCATTTCACGACACGATGATGTCTCACCACACATTTTGGTGCTGCATTCATGGGATTTCAGGATCTTATATCAGTATGACTTGAATATATTTAGTTTTACCAGTTTTATGTGACACGGTATGAATAACTTCATACAGTGCTCAGTTAACACCTCTCCTTATGTCATTTTTATTGACCACAAACTCAGAGATGGCAAAAAATAGGAGGATAAAAATATATATTTTTACAATGAGGCAAGCCTTATGGATTAATTAATTTATGCTGGCAAGTTGCCTTTCAGGAGTTTATATAAAAAAAAAAAAAAAAATAGAAACCAAAGCCGGTCACGTCTTACTGTTAGAGATGGCCGCCCAGCCTTGTCATAATTAATGGTGTTATCCAAAACAGACTTCAACAAGGAGTCACTGTGTAGAAATCGTGAGCGTTGTTACCCGTCACACTGTAAAGTTTTGCTGTCCTCATGCAGCTTTTAATAAAAATCCTAATAAAACTTCCACATGTGTCCGTCAGGTCTCCTGTGTCCTCGGTGCTCACGTCGCCTCCAGGCAGCGTGAGCTCGGAGGTCAAGTTCTACCTGACGGTGTACGGCTCCATCGCCGCGGCCAACACCGTCCTCACCGCCGCCCGGGCCTTCCTCTTTGCCTACGGAGCCGTCTGCGCCGCCACGGTGATCCACAACCAACTCCTGGACAGCGTCCTGAAGGTGAGCGCCGTCTGAGCTCGGAGCCGCCCGGCAGCTGCACGGCCAGCCGGCAAAAAAACAAGCAGAATCGAGTGAATTTTCATCATTTGGTTGAATTACAATCAGAAATACTTCAGTGATCCCTGAGCAGACGTTGGGTCAGACGCAGCTGCTCAATTCTCAAAAGAAGAATTAAATTACAAGAACTGGAGAGAAATAAAAAGATATAAAATGTGCCTTACAAATTAAAATAAGTTTGTGCATTATGTATAAAGTTGCATCAAAAGTATGTTCGCTGTGCACATTAAGCCTCAATGTGTGCATGAATCCTACAAAATATTACAACAATAAATGCAGAAATAAGTAGCAGAAGTTGAAAGGTTAGAGAGACGGTTCAGTGACTGAGGTCACCCGTCAGTCACTTCATCAGTCAAATGTCAGTGATGGTGATAAATGTGCATGTTGTCTCCTCGGATGTCCTTCTTAGTTTGATGAGCAGCCAGAAAACAGGTCTCACTTGATACTGATGAAAAACGGAGAAAGGCAAGCAAATCTTGGCATTTGTAAGTAAGTCATTAAGTAAAATTTTACAGTTTTCACAGACATAGGTCTAAAAATTAATGGCCACTTGAGGCACGACTAAAAACTGCAAGACCTAAAAACATAGTACATATGAAGAACACAGTACATACAAATAATCCATATGAAAAAATACACAGTAAATAGGTAAATGCTAACCTGAGGGGTGTACTACGAAGCAGGTTCAGTGGGTTAGCGAGGTATGTTGAGCCTAAAGCCAGGCTTTCCTGTATCACGAAGGTGGCTCTCTTTTAACTCGGCTAGGTCACCATGGTAACTTATGCTTAACTCATAACCTGGTCCCGACCCCCGGCTATAAAAGCGGCGCTATCTCACCCAGGTGAAATCACAAAGTCATTTTTGTCCGGTGATTGGTGACACATATGCACAATGCAGGTCTACTATCAGTGGTGCACAGACTTCACGTTTGTTAGAAATATTCCGTTGTATCACAGACTTTGTTATAGTAGCCTACTTTTTTTAAAGGAAAGCCCTTATATTATAACGGTGACTGTCACGTAGGGTGGCCATTTCCACAACACCAAAAAGGAGGACACTTTGGGGGCTGGCGATGTGGGCCCTGGGGGGGGGGGATTCGAGTCAGGTCCACCAGTGTTAATTTCATCAGCTATTTTCAATTTAGTTTTAGTCTTAGTCTGGTGTCAAATGCCCTTTTTACTTTTAGTCATATTTAGTCAACTTGAATTCTTTTTTGTTTAGTCGCATTTTAGTCAACGAAAAGTCTTGGCATTTTAGTCTAGTTTTAGTCGAAGAAAATCCAAAGTATTTTAGTCTAGTTTTAGTCAATAATTTTAGTCAATATTCTTTTTTAGTGTTTGACCTGCATCGTGTTGGCTTTTTTTTTTTTTTTAATTTAACAATATTTTAAATTATTATTTTAATAATGTAAATTACTTATCAAACAGACCTAACAATTCAGCTACCAATGAATGAGCAGTAGTATGCGTGTGATAACATAGATTGAAAAATAAGCCGAAGTGATACCTCTTCTCTGAATAGACAAGCTAAGCCAGTGTGCTGCTGTTAGCCAGTGACTTCAGACTTCAGACAGCGCCACACACACGCACTCCGGCATGAGCACACAGCAGCGCAGGAGGAGAAAAACTAACGCGCATCCAATTAATGCACAGGGTTCGTACGGGTGCTTGAAAACCTTGAAAATGCTTGGATTTTAATGTTATGTTTTCAAGGTTTGAAAAATGCTTGAATTTTGGGTAACGTGCTTGTAAATGCTTGAATGCTTGAAATTGTTACCATATTTCTGGTCTGACTAAATGGACCACTTATTAAATGGAGAGAAATAAAATAAGTCGGATTAAAAATGACGCCTTCACAGCTCACGCTCTGATGGGTTTCACAAGAGCTGGATTGATTGTCATGAGTCACGCCCCCAACAAGAGGGCAATGCAGCAGTATGCGACCAACGTGCCGGGAGGTTGCCGTTTTAATGAACGTTGGCTGGGCAATGAAAAGTAGAAACAGTGGATAAAACATGGACCAAATCCACGTGTAGCATGCTGCAAAATATGCAAAAAGAAGCTTCAACTTTTCGCTATGGGAGAGTCAGCACTCTCGAGTCATGAAAAGTAAGTCACAGAGATGACTAGCCCTACATGTGTGATTTGTTGGCTAACCAGTGGTGTAGTCTACGTGATACGCAGGTATACTGCGTATACCCACTAGAAAATGTCCCGCATTTCCGTATAACCACTTAAAATGCGCAAAGATACGTACCAGTATGTTTTTTTGACATAACGTTCACTTTCCCGTTCATAATGTCGCCTTCTCTGTGTTACGAAGCGGCTCTTTTTGACCATTTTTCGGGGGACACTACAGCTGGAGCTAACGTTAACATTTCAGAAAGGGAGCCTGTGTGTGTGTGTGTGTGTGTGTGTGTGTGTGTGTGTGTGTGTGTGTGTGTGTGTGTGTGTGTGTGTGTGTGTGTGTGTGTGTGTGTGTTAACCCACTAGAATAAACTAGACTACACCACTGTGGCTAACCATTAGCTGCATGCTAGACCTAAATGTAGAAGCACTATGTGATGTGTCTGAATGGCAGTGTCAATTAGTGACAATTATTAAGGGCTAAGTTAAGAACAAAGCCTGCGTTTCTCAACAGTAAACTGCAGGAACTTCCCACAACTGAGAATTGAAGCACAGCTGATGTTAGCCCATAAGATGATAGACATAAGAGTAGACACCGCTTGGCTACTGGAGCGCAAGACGTATACCAAAGCAGCAAGCTCTCTCTCTCTCTCTCTCTCTCTCTCTCTCTCTCTCTCTCTCTATTTTTATGCTATCTATCTATGAACCATATTGATACAGTATATTAATAATATATATGAATTATATTGACATATTTATTGTTATTATTATTATTATTATTATTATTATATAATATTCTTAAATGGTTTTCTTGTTCATTTAATGTAATCTATTTTTTTTAATCTTATTTTACTTATGCAATTGTTATGTCAATTTTGAATTTTCCCTTAGGGGGATCTACCTATACCCTACATCTACTGTATAAGGAGAGGGCAGACTAAATACTTCTAGCTGTAGAAGCTGTTTTCTTTTTTCCCTCTGTTTTTTTTCTGTTTTTCTGATTTTTAATACTGCATTCCTGTATTTCCTGTATGCAGTATTAAAAAAAAACAAAACAAAGGATATATATATACCGGATTTCTCCTTTAATGGTACTGGAAAACCTGAAAAAATTTACCTTGAAGGTCCTTGAAAAGTGCTTGAATTTGACCATGAAAAAAGTGTATGAACCCTGAATGCACTTTCTGGATTGTAATTTAAAAGTCTATGACGAAAAATATCACTGATATCGATGTACAGTCCGGGCCAGCGTTGCGTTCAACTCCAAAAAGGAGGACAAATAAGCGTCCGGCTTGAGGCTGCGCCGGACGCCGGACAAGGCATTTAAATTCCGGACTGTCCGGCCTAAATCCGGACGTATGGCCACCCTACTGTCACGGCATCCGAAGGTGATGATTGGACGGGAGCAGCCCGTGGTTATTCAAACGCACTCCAAACGCCACTTAGGCTATTCCGATTTAGAAAAAAAGATTTAACAAAAAAGGAGCAAACAAACATCAACAGAAATGGCTCCATAATTCTAGTTCAACTTCAAATGTAACAAACAATTATCTGAAACTACTGACAAGGAGCTCTAAGCAGCGTAAATAGTGGTCAAAAATTGTCATGTAACCATGGTAACCAACCGACACTGCTAGACTCACCCACACACACCTTCAGTCACCTGACTTCACCTCAGGCTTTACCTCCAATTCCTAGGCAACACTCCCATAAAGCTACTGAAGTTACATATTTCTAAACTAAAATTCATAATACTGAATGAATTGCAGCAATTATTTAAAATGGCTATAACAGTGACAGAGTCCCCAACCTTTGTGCTTCCTTTGAAATTAATCGCCAGCTCTCCTCTCTCGCTTTATTTGCGGCCACAGTGTTGCTCTTAGCGTTAATTTTATTTTTGAAATGTTCATAGCTTTCCATGAGGACAAGCTGCTCCTCTTGTGTGAAATCTGCAGCCCGTGAACGGTCCATTTTTCACGGAAGTAGAATCATATGAGGCCAAAATGCCCCCTTTTCTGTGAACGCGCACAGAGCACAAAGTAGTGATGGGTCGTTCGCGAACGAGTCGATTCTTTTGAACGGCTCTTTTGAAATGAACGAGCCAGTTCCCAATTTCTTTGTTTTTTTTTTGCTTTAATTCACTCTGTAGAAGAAGTCATAAAGCATGGGACTGCAGTATTATTTCAGAGCTCCCTTTTTTATTTTTATTTTTTTTACACTTTATTTTATTGTTTACAGAAAGTAAGCTAAATCAAGCAGCTCAGGTGTACAACATTAGTATTATTATTGTGAGTTTTCAGCACAAAATGTTCTTAAAATTTGCACTGATATTGTTCTTTTCTAATATTTGAAGTTGAAATCTTGTTTAGCTTTATAAAAGTATTGGATAGTGTTACATATTTTTATAATCTCCTTGTTTTCTCATTTGATACGCGTTATCATGAATTTCTAAAGAAAGACTAAAATTTGCACTACATATTGCAAGGTTTGTTCGTGTTCTATTTTGCACTAAAAGTAAAAGCTGTTTTATATGGGAATTCATTGTACCCTGCTTAGCTTTTTTAGGTAAGGGTAAATCCAAAATAGTGATCTTATTGTCAAAGCAGAGGGCTGTGGCGCCGCGCAGCCCTGTAGAATGTTTACAAATGTCCACACAGACCATTGCCAAATGAAATTATCATTATTTCAGGATAATTCGAACTCAGATTTCCCACCAATAGAATATATATGGGATGTCTAAGTTTGAATGATTCTGATCGAAATATTAACCCACATCTTCTTAGCATCCAGTACAGTCTGATACCACCCTGTTAGTCTCATATCGAATGTTTAGGTCTTAACGGGTTAAAAATAAATAAATATAAAAATGAGCCAGTCTTTTGAACGGCTCTTTGAAAGGAACGGATCCTCAAGATCCGGCTCCCTTCAAAGAGCCATAAATCCCATCTCTAGCACAAAGCTGACAGCCGGACTTAACAAACCTTGATGAGAACCTCCGTCGTGATACCACTTAACTTTGACTGGAGCTTTAGGTTTTGTTGAGCCTGATAGTGAACACAAAGCCTGGCGATGTTGAGCCTCCTTCATAGTACAGCCCTCTGGTGTGTACTAGGTTACAAACTTTACAACGTACAGAGGTGAAAACGGTATCGAACATCTCGCCTTAGTCTGGGGAAGTTTGGCGTATTCCTTTAGTACCAGCTAATGATTGGAGGAGGGTGTAAAAGGGGAGTTAAAAAATTGATACAGTGAGGAATAGCAGATGAATTGTGACCCTAGTGGCGCTCCGTTCTCTCCTCCAGGCCACGACGTCGTTCTTCGACACCACGCCGCTGGGCCGCGTCCTCAACCGCTTCTCCTCCGACCTGTACAGCGTGGACGACAGCCTGCCCTTCGTCCTCAACATCCTCCTCGCCAATGTCTTCGGCCTGCTGGGCATGCTGGTGGTGATGACGTGCGGCCTGCCCTGGGTCCTGGTGCCGCTGCTGCCGCTGGGCCTACTCTACCACCGCACGCAGCTCTTCTACCGGCACACGTCCCGGGAGCTGAAGCGCCTGTGCAGCCTCACCCTGTCGCCCGTCTACTCCCACTTCTCCGAGACGCTGAGCGGCCTGGGCACCATCCGGGCGAGCCGCAGCGCCGCCAGGTCAGAGCCACATTCATACAAACCCTCTCTTGTTTTTAGTTATTTTTCCTGCCAGTGTTGTGAGGAGTACAGTTGCCCCTCGCTATAACGCGGTTCACCTTTCGCGACCTTGCAGCAGGGTTGCCAGATCTGTGAGACAAAAGCAGCCAAACAGCAACTCAAAACCCGCCCAACCGGGTATAAAAAGGGCCCAAAAATCAGCCCAATACCAGAACTAAAAATATGCCCATAAAAATCCATATATGTTGCTTTTAAAGTCCAACAGCATTGCTATAATTGCAAAATGCACTATAATATCTATAAAATAACATCATAAACATTAAATGCAATTTCCCAGGCCAAGGCAATTGAAAATCATTTCAGCTCACCTGTTAAAGTGCTGGCTGTCTCCAACATAAAAAAGAACGGGAAAAAACTCCATGAACTTTTTACTATTTACAGCGCTGTCCAGTTTCTTTTTAGACATGTTGAGATCCCTCGCCCTGGTCCCTGTCATACAGAACTGGACTGAACAAGGCCAGCATCTCTCTGGTGGGCTCAAACTCGTGGCAGCAGGTTTCATTAGTCATTCAAAATATGAATCTTTATTCATAGGCATTATTCATCATCTGTATGCCACAGGTCTGCCCAAGCCCAACCCGCGGACAAAATTTGTTACCCGCGGCAACACTTAAAAGTAGCCCAATTTGGCGGAAAAACGCGGACTTGGCAACCCTGCCTCGCAGTTTCGCGGATTTTTTTTTTAGTGCAATTTTGCATTTTTTTTTTTTTTTTTTTTTTTTTTACAGCGCATTGTGTTCTGCGTCCTGATTGGCTAAGGGACTGTAGACCATTGTCAATCAATCTCCTCCGTGCCGTGTCTCCTTTACAGTAGTGGAGAAGCAGCGTTTAGTTTTTATGCTCCACATGTCTGGAACAAACTCCCAGAAAACTGAAGATCTGCTGCGACTCTCAGTTCTTTTAAATCACAGCTGAAGACTTTTCTGTCTGCCGCTGCCTTCCATTAAACCACATTAAGGGTTAATATTTCACACTGCACTGTAACTTTTAACATCCTGTTCTATCTTATTCTCCTTTTAGCTTCTTTTTTATTAATTGTTTTTATGTATGTTTTCTTGTGTTGCTTTTATATTGTTTTAATGCCTTTATGCTCTATGTAAAGCACTTTGAATTGCCTTGTCGCTGAAATGTGCTATACAAATAAACTTGCCTTGCCTTGCCTTGCCTACAGTACCGAATGCGTTCATTCTACAATACTGGACTTATTTTTCTACGAAGGTTTGAACTTTGAGAGTTTAAACAAGAGAGAAAAGTGAGAAAATGTTAATGCCTGTCTGAGAAAAGTGTATAAAGTGTGTCGTGAGGGGTTTTACAGCCTTAAAACATCTAGAATAATTGTAAAAAATAAAGCTGACTACTTCGCGGATTTCGCCTACTGCGGGTTATTTTTAGAACGTAACTCCCGCGATAAACGAGGGACCACTGTACCCCCACAAGCTCATTTTATTTTTGGAAGAGACTTTACTCATGCTTTTAAGCTGATGTAAATATCCATGCCATAAATTCTGACACCTTTCATTGTAAGTCGTATCAAAGTGGTTTAACCTAAATAAAAAAAAGCAAGTTGTTTTTTTTTTTTTTCACCACCCGATAGCACTAAATGATCAGTGCATCCAAACGTATGAGCCCATTGTCCAAAGTGGTGTGTGATTTCAGTGTCAGATCTCTCAGTGATAAGATGAGGACACCTCCTGTGTTTTGCTGGTTGCTGGTAGCAGTTTGTCTGTTGCATCTCAAGTCACAAAGCAAAGTAACCAAAACTTCAATTCTGCACTGAAGAAGCCATAAATACGTAAATCCTGCCTTATATTTTAGCACTGAATGCGGCATTTCAGTCGTCTGGTTGTCAAATAGGAGTGTATGTGCTGTGAAAATGCATTTATTTCTGCACAAAAAAAGTCCTGTTGAATTTAAATGCAGCATAGAGGACAGTGCTAACAGTATTCTAGGTGATCATCTTTTTTTTTTTTTTTTTTTTTCAACAACTGTAAGAACCACCTCAGATTGAAAGCGGTGTTGATTCATGGATGTGTGAGTGTTAACGCTTGTCTGCGCTGTGTGTGTGTGTGTGTGTGTGTGTGTGTGTGTGTGTGTGTGTGTGTGTGTGTGTGTGTGTGTGTGTGTGTGTGTCAGGTTCGAGGAGGAGAACCTGAGGCGTCTGGAGCAGAACCAGCGCTGCATGTTCCTCAGCAACACCGCCATGCAGTGGCTGGACATCCGCCTGCAGATGATAGGCGTCGCCGTGGTGACGGGCATCGGGGTGATCGCCGTCGTCCAGCACCAGTTCAAATCCATTGATCCAGGTGAGTCAACAAAGGCCAGTTACAGTGTATCAACCACAAACTAAAAAAAAACATGCCTGCAGCCTCCATGTCATCACCCATCTGTTTCTCAGGAGAGCTTTTGAAGCTCCAGCGCCTGGCTCAGTGTTAGACTATGAAGAATTATTTTTCAAAATAAGATAGTAACTGTTTGGAGAAAAAAAAACAAAACATTGTCTGACAGAATGATTATTGGTAATGAGCTGTATTCAGGAGTCTACCTCCAAAAATAGATGGATTTTAAATATTAAATCACCCATATTTTTTTTGAAATGCTGACTAAAAAAGTTAAAAAATTAATAATTTTTTATAATTAAAAATTTTCTGTATCAAATACATCGGGCTTTGGGTGGCTTTTCTGAGTTTTTACATGTTTAATATCGTCATTATATTACCTGCAGTGTCATGAGATTTTTCTCCCTTGCATATCTTTTTGAGACACACACACTTGTGCACATTTCACCAGAGGAGACAGAGTGTAAATGCTTAGAGGCAGGGAGGAGTGTTTAATGACCTTATTCTCATGCTGGGCAGTTCAAACCTGCATTAGACTCCCTTGAAAACCGCTATATATATATGAAACTAGTGTTATTTCAGTGCATGACGTGAGAATTAGCCAACAGTCTCAGGAACAGCAGCAGTGACTGCTCGAATGTAGCAGGGAGGTCAGCTGGCTTACCACCACACTGAAAAAACTCCTGTTATTTCTAAGGTGATCATGTCTTATTTTAAGTGTAATGAGATATTTTGACTAGAAATAAGACATTTTGACTAGAAATAAGACATTTTAACTTGAAATAAGACAAATATTCTTGGTAAGATTTTGAGTTTTTGCAGTGCAAGCTCTGGATCTAATCACTGGCTATAATAAGAAAAACACACTCCCTTAAAATATCGACATACCTCCACATTCTTGAGATCCATCTGTTTGGTTTATGTTTTTTCATGGTCAGATCTATGACATGGTAAATGTTTGTGTGTGTGTGTGTGTGTGTGTGTGTGTGTGTGTGTGTGTCGCCCCTGCAGGTCTGGTGGGGCTGTCGCTGTCCTACGCCCTGTCCATCACAGGGCTGCTGTCCGGACTCATTTTCAGCTTCACTCAGACGGAGATGCAGCTGGTGAGCGTGGAGCGGACGGAGGAGTACTCCAGCGGCCTGCCCACCGAACCGCAGCACCAGAACACACAGGTCAAACACACACACACACACACACACACACATCTCATTACTCTTGCATCCTGGCTGGTTGTGTGTGGAGATGTTTTAGTAAAGTTTTAATGAAGTTTAAATGTCTCTTGTTGACGTTAGCTCCCCGCAGCGTGGCCGGAGCAGGGCTGGCTGGAGTTTCGGGGGGCGGTCCTGGCCTACAGGGACGGTCTCCCCAACGCCCTGGACGGGGTGAGCCTGGTGGTGCGGCCCGGGGAGAAGGTGGGCATCGTGGGGCGAACGGGCTCCGGGAAGTCCACCCTGTTCCTGGCCCTGTTCCGCATGGTGGAGCTGAACCGAGGCCAGATCCTGGTCGACGGCCTGGACATCAGCACCGTGGGTCTGGCTCAGCTCAGGTGGGCAGGAGGAGGTGGTGGTGGGGTCAGACGATGATGATGATGATGGTTAGGTGATGATTTGTGGGCTAACTTGAAAATACAGGCAGGTTGTGTGAGATACAGACATCTTTAGCTCCAAAATATGTCTTTAAATGTCTTGAATGCACTGAAAAGTAGAATTTTTGGCTTACATTTAAAATGCAGTTGAACAAATCAGCCCCGGGTTGAGCAAATCTACAGCATCAGGATGTCTGTAGGTTCTTTAACAGTCTTGAAATGTAAATGCAATTTGATAATCAATAGGCCTTAAAAACCATTAAATCAGTCTTAAACCCGCACTAAACGACTTCAGAACCTACTAACAATCCATGCTTTATGGAGACTTTTGTACCCCTAATTATGTAAATCAAATCATTATTCCCAGTTTTTCCACAGCTGTTCTTTCTTTGTGATTAAATTCTGGAATTAAGCTCCGCCCACTCCTCCCCTTACAGTGTAGAACTGCAGGGGGCAGGATAAAACTTCAACTTCAGGCAAAGTGTCTCTGAAACATCACATTTTGCAGATAAATGTATCCAGATTTCACGTCAGCGGTGTGAGCGCCTCAGTGGCTGCAGTCAGCGCTGCGAAACAGAAAAAGTTCATTCAGAGCAGCTCACCTTGTCGCTGAAAGTCTGCAGCTTCACCGCGTTTTCAAACTGGAACTCAGACACAAAATAATCCTACAAAGTAATCCCACAGGAGCCTGAAAGTGAAATGTGGCCCTCAGTTCCATCCCAAAAACACATTTTTTTGCCTTTCGGATCTGTTACAACCAAGCTGCCTTGAAGCAGGAAGCTGGACGACTCTGGAGTTTGAGCTCTCAGCGCCCCCTAGTGGACAGAAATCATCTAGTGCAGCTTTAAATTTTCTCAAGATTTGAATCAAGCACAATTTTTATAGAGAGATATTGTTGTTTTTTCAGTTTCTCATGTATTCCAGTTGAAAGTTGGTCTTGTATTTTATCCTGATATTCTGATTTCAATAATGCATTTTTAAAATCGACAGACACCCTGAAATATGAATCTCAGTTTAGTGCTAAAGCCAGAATCCAGTGGGCATATTCAAAAAATGTGAATAGGTGGCACATCCAAAAATTTTAAGTCAAATGGCACAAAATACTCACATTTCACCTGGTTATTTGGCTCTCATCACACTAGAAAAATGCATAAAGAGAGTATTTGGGATGTGCTGCCTTTTCACATTTTTTGAATTTACCCTGAAATAATGATTTGTTAATCATAGATTGACACTGTTGCATTCAAAGCCTTTGGGTGGTGTTGTATATGATGCAGCTGGTAAATAATAACAACCAAAGCATCACTGGTGAATGCTGTTGTCGCCCTCTGCAGGTCGAAGTTGGCTATTATTCCCCAGGACCCCTTCCTGTTCGGCGGCAGCGTCCGGGAGAATCTGGACCCGTATGGGCGACGCCCGGACCGGCAGCTGCTGGACGTCCTGGAGCAGTGCCACCTCGGCGCCGTGGTTGGCCGGATGGGTGAGATACGCACGGCGACATGAGTCTGAAAACGAGGCAGGACAAATAGTTCAGTCATTTTATGAAAAAACCTAGGACAAATTGCAAGAGAAGCAAACTCAACTGATTTTGTATCCTCAGTTTGTCCTGAGTGAGGGGAAAAAAAGTCCCAAGGAATCCCATTGGTGGAAAGTTTTGAAAATCACCTATTTATGACCACATATTACCAAAAAACACTGTTTTTAACACACAGGGGAAAGGCGTTCAAAATTTTACTTTCAGATATCACTATAAAAATTCACAAGTTGATTACACACACAAAGACAAGAAAAAAAGTCAATTACAAGTTCTTTGAATTATTCTGTTTACACATGCATATCACACATTATCTGATTTGATATGCGCTAATAAGGAATATAAGGAATAAATGCCAGAACAGATATTTAAACAGTGAATTAAAAGGTTACTATATAACTGTAGATTAAAAGGTTACTGTGTATATAGTAACCTTTTAATTCACTGTTTAAATGTCTCTTCTGGCATTTATTTCTTATATTCCTTATTAGCGCATATCAAATCAGATAATGTGTGATATGCATGTGTAAACAGAATAATTCAAAGAACTTGTAATTGGCTTTTTTTCTTGTCTTTGTGTGTGTAATCAACCTGTGAATTTTTATAGTGATATCTGAAAGTAAAATTTTGAACCCCTTTCCCCTGTGTGTTTAAAAACAGTGTTTTTTGGTAATATATGGTCATAAATAGGTGATTTTCAAAACTTTCCACCAATGGGATTTCTTGGGACATTTTTTCCCCTCACTCAGGACAAACTGAGGATACAAAACCAGTTGAGTTTGCTTCTCTTGCAGTTTGTCCTAGGTTGACCCCAATTTTGGCCTAAAATTACTGGACTAAATGGGGCAGGATCATGTAGTTGAGTCAGGATGGACAGGTGGCAGGTGTGTGTGTGTGTGTGTTTTCATAACCAAACTGATGCAACGTGCCCGCACCTCACATGGCTCACTCCGCCCGCCCGCGCCCGTCACGTCTGGTCCAAGAAAGTTAAAGAACGTTCCGGGTGTTTGGTTCTCGGTGCTGCTGACTGACTCAGGACTCCCACTGGTTTGAATGGTTTTAGTTTCACTGCAGGCTCCCTCATGTGACTCACGGCGAGCATGCAGTCCAGCAGCTTTTCAATCAGATATGTTGATGATTATTATTAAAGATTAAATCAAGTTGTTTTTTTTTTTTTTCTATGGGTATCATTTAGTTTTTGAGAGAGGGCAGTCCTGTCCACGGTTGTCAATAACGAAATAACAAAAGCTAGGTGAGAAAACACATTTTTGTTAACTGAAATAAAAATGAAAACTAACTAAAATATATTAAAATTACAAGGAAAATGTCTTTAGTTTTTGTCTATCATTACATTTTTTTAAATGGTGCGATGTTTTGTTTAGTTTGTAACACACAATATTTTTTCTGACCTTTTTTAATCTTACCCTGACAAATAGTCCATATGACAAAAAAGACTAAAGCTAACACTGAAACTAATAAAAATCACACTAAAACTAAGCATTCAAAAAAATAATAATAATAAATAAACTGAACTAGCAAACCTGCTTTAAAAATGAATTGAAACTAAAGTGACACTGAAAACAAGTCAAAACTAAATAAAAGACTTGTAACTAAATAAATTGACTTGCATTTCAAATCCACATGTAAATAAGAAATGAGACCGCTTCAGAGTTACTGTAAAGTTTATTTTTTCACTTTGACACTTTAGCCAAGGTGACACCAGCGCACTGCACACGACACACTCCTGTTTCTAAACCCGGCTGGTGTGTGAGGTGTTGTGGCTGCAGACATCGACACGACAAGAAGAGGAAACAGATCTGCTGCTGATCCTGAGCTTCGTCTCCACGCCCACACACTGCGCTCTTTAAGACACACTTTTGATTTTGATCTAGAAGTTTAGAGATTTCATTTTGGTAAACGACATCACAGATCGCTCTTTGTCGCTCTTGCTGCCCTCATGCACTTTGTGATGTTGGGCTGATAAGACAGGAGTGCTTTACACAAACAAATCTGATACTGCACACCTGCAACTTGTCTATTGTCTAAGATTTTATAAGCAAACTTGTTTTTTTGTTTTTTTTTTTCATCCCAACCAAGCCTCTCAGTTTGCAGCAGCATGAGAGACGGTTGTATTACTGCGAGCATCCAGCCTGCCTTGTTAACATCTGCCCTGTGTGTGTGTGTGTGTGTGTGTGTGTCTCTCAGGTGGCCTGGACGCTGAGGTCGGGGAGAGAGGGAAGTCTTTCTCTCTGGGCCAGAGGCAGCTGCTGTGTCTGGCCAGGGCTCTGCTGACTCAGGCCACCGTAAGAACCAATAAGCAACATATAACACAGCACAATTGATATTGATTGATATTGATATTGATTGATCCTGACCAAAATCAATCAAGCAATCAATCAATATTATTTTTTTTTTGCACTGTAGAGCAACTTAGATCTCACCTGCCTGGGAGTTTCTGTCAAAGTTCACCCGTGGAGGACACATAGAAAATGGTCTGTATTGCAGAAATGGGCAGGATTTGGTCAGATCTGTGTGATGGAAGCTGGAGGTGAAATCTGGTCCAGGTTGAAAATCTCCAGAGTTAAACAGATTCACCGATGTGTTTAATGCCACACGTGATGCGTTCACTGTCCTGCTCGGAGTCTGCTGCAGACCTCGCGGCTGCTGCGGTTCCTTAATCCCAGATAGAGGGTGACAGAGTCCTAAACGACTTAATGCCCCTTTTAAATTTAACTTTTTAACTTTTTAAAAACCCGGGGTGAAATCCCAGAGCAGGAACATGAATTTGTTTTTGTCTCGTTGCAGATTCTGTGCATCGACGAGGCGACGGCGAGCGTGGACCAGAGGACGGACAAACTGCTGCAGCAGACGATCAGAGACACGTTCCAGGACAAGACCGTCCTCACCATCGCCCACAGGTCAGACAGCAGCACCAACGCAGCTCCGCCTGCAGGGGGCTGTTTTTCTAAAACTCTCTCTGTGTGTTCAGTATCATATCATTGTTGGAGGCTGAATTACCTGGAGTCATAATTTAATGTCTTTAAAGTTCAGATCATTCAGGTGTGCTTCTGGTTGGTTTAAAAAAAATGAGATTTGTTTTCTTTATGTGGCTTCAGTCGTTCCACTTTTTATGGATTTCTCACAAACCACTCAGTGTCAGGAGCAGAAAAATAAACATCTTTCTTTCTTTCTTTCTTTCTTTCTTTCTTTCTTTCTTTCTTTTCCCCTTTTCCTTCCTGCTTTTCCTTTTTTCCCTTTTTCATTTTCTTTTGTTTTTTTCTTCTCTTTCTTTTCCATGTGTATTCCTTCCTCCCTTCCTTCCTTCCGTCCTTTTTCTTCCCCCCTGCCCGCCTGCCTTCCTTCCTTCCATCCTTCCTCCCTCCCTTTCTTTCTTCCTTCCTTCATTCCTCCCTCCGTCCCTTCCTCCTTCCTCCCTTCCTTCCTTCCTTCCTTCCTCCTTCCTCCCTTCCTTCCTTCCTCCTTCCCCCCTCCCTTCCTTCCTCCCTCCCTCCCTCCCTCAGGATCAACACCATCATGGACTCGGACAGGGTTCTGGTGATGCATGCTGGGAAGGTGGTGGAGTTCGACACGCCGGCCGCTCTGTGTCAGTCCGACCGCTCCGTCTTCCAGCGGCTGGTCGCTGGCCGGGGAGAGTGAGGCCGCCCACAGACCGAGATACTTGTCTTCATTGTCTTTATTTATTAAGTCTTTATCGATCCTGTTAAGGCACCAGGAAGCTGCTGCACTCCTGCTCGTCCACATGAAGGGAGGGAGAGAGAGCGACCGGAGCCGGGATCTGCAGGCGGCTGCTGATCTCAGACCGAAGCTGCTGATCGATCGTACCTCATGACGATGATCAGGTCGATCAGCCACTGACATGAGACCCACGTAGCCGAGATGATACAGGACCTGCTCTTCACCGCGGGTCGGCAGTCCAAACCTCAGCGTAACGTTGTCACCTGCTGTTTCCTTTTCTAACAGGTCGCCTCATGTCAGAAAAAAAAAAAAAACTGTTTAAAACTCCCTTGACTGGATGGTAAAGTGGAGTAAAGCTCTCACTGACACTGATCAAACTGTGTCAGGGCAGAAAGTGAGCCACGGCTCCTCTGTGGCAGGGGAAACTCTGAGTGAGAATTCATTTTGGAACGCATTATCACAACAGTTAATATATTATTATTAATTTAAAATGTCAGTCGGGTTTTCCAGACTGTGTTTTTGTAGCTGTGGTCAGCGGCCGATGACAGAGAAACCTCACAAAGCTGTCGTGTTCACACAGTGGATCATGTGGATTTGAAATACACGTCTTGGAGATACAATACATTTAATAAAAATTATCATGTCCAAGTTAAAGGCAGCCGATGCACTTTGAAACGGGAGGGACAGCCCTTTGTTTATTAATGTTACGGACGAGGCTGAGAATGTAACATGAACAATAGAGCGATAATGTTGTTATGTTGTGGTTTATGATGGGATAAAAGATGTCCTGAACTCCTGAGGCGTTTCTAAGGTGTGTTATTTTGAAAATTAAGTGTCAGCCTTCAGTCTCCACATCATAACGAGGTGAGGTGACCTCCCATTTGACACTGCATAATTTGCCTTTCACTCTAATTTGAGCCGATAATCTGCCCGGCTCCTCTCATTCCTCCAAACGGGAGTTATTTATAAAGGGACTGTGTTTAATCGACTATGTGGACGGGCCAGTTTTGCTCTTCTCGCTCGTCTAAAGAAGGCGAATCTTTACGTTATTGTCATGAAATCCACTGAAATCAGCGCTGCTCGGAGTTTGTGTGCTGAGGTGGATGTTTCCTCTCTCTCTCGCTGTTACGGGTTCACATTATTTTGCTCTGCTCCACGTCGGGGGAGCAGCTTGAACTGACAGCACCGTCGACTGACCTCGGATCTGTTTGGGCCTCCATCTCTGCTGTGAGGCTCGTCGCCGACCGCCGACCTTCGACCTCTTGTGTAAGAGCAGGGAGTCTCTCGGGACTTTGACTGCCTCTCTTGGGTTAATTTTCTAACCTCGGCTTTACCTTTTTTCATTTTACTTTTTTTTTTTTTGTCTTGAATCCCCACGAGACAAAAAAAAAAAACCTTTGAAAAGGGGATTTTGTAATAAAGAAATGCAATGCCTTTTTATTCTAAACAAAGGGAATATTTTCCACTCGTCTTCCCAGAGCAAATGACTTACTGTGAAACCTCCTGCCTCAGTCAGTCACTAAGACGTCTCTGACACGGTGATGATGATGACGATGATGATGATGATGATGATGATGATGATGATGAGTCTACAGTTTGTGATGTGTTTGTCCTCTCGTTTTTTATCCACATCTTTGTCCTTTATTGTAAACTTGACACATAAATATAGCACTTGACAAAACACAAAGCAAACATGTCTCTCTATATTTTATCATCATGACTGGTATTTTTTAATATATTTATGGACATTAACACACACTTAGATTCAACACTGCAAAAAGTCCAAATCTTACCAAGATTATTTGTCTTATTTCTAGTCAAAATATCTAATTATACTTAAAATAAGACATGATCACCTCAGAAGTAAATTGTTTTTAGACAATTTTCACTTGTTTCAAGTGAAACTTCACTTGAAACAAGTGAAAATTTGCTTGTTTCATTGGCAAAATTTGCCAGTGGAAAAAGTGAAAATTAGCTAGAAACAAGAAACAAATTTTTGCCAATGAAACAAGCAAATTTTCACTTGTTTCAAGCAAATTTTCACTTGAAACAAGAGACAATTGTCTAAAAACAAGTTACTTCTGAGGTGATCATGTCTAATTTTAAGTGTAATGAGATATTTTGACTAGAAATAAGACATTTTTACTTGAAATAAGACAAATAATCTTGGTAAGATTTGGACTTTTTGCAGTGAAGCTACCATTGTTTTTAAAGTGCAATGTTGTCATTTTGAACAATTAAAAGCCATCAAATGCATTAGCACTACTGTACAGTTGGATTATTTGTGTATATATTTACTTTTATGAATTTGAATGTATCAGCAGCTACATGTTGTGAGAAAAAAATCTGCAGAGCTGTTTTTTTTTTCGTGTCAATCAGCAAGGTATTCATGGAATTTATACTTGATGAATAAAAGCAGTAAAAATAGCTGGATGGAGTTCATTGTTGTCGTGTCCCTGTTTGGTGTGAATTGTTCTTGCGTAAGGCGGGTGATGGACTGAGAGCTCATTGGAAGCAGCAGCAGCCACACCTGACAGGTCAGGTTATATAATTACTGTGTGAATGGAGCTGAACTGTGTGCCGCTCTTCCTCCTCAGACCCAGATTCATTGTGCCCGGCCAGCGCCTCGTAATCAAAGTGAGTCATCGCAGTGAACGCCTGCCCCGCCCTTGGCACAGGTCGGCCTCTCCCTCCCTCCCTCCCTCCCTCCGCTGTCAGGTCAGGGTGTGTTGATGCGGGGAGTGCTGTGTTTATGTTTTGTCTCAGCTTGCCTCCTAGTTTCGACTATATCAACTTGGTGTGTGTGTGTGTGTGTGTGTGTGTGTGTGTGTGTGTGTATGTACATATATATGTTGGTGCCTCTGGGTACTTGTGTGTTGGACCCACAGAAGTCACTGATATAAGGTGCATGTGTGCGTCTTGTTTGGATTTTGCCATTCTGCATAATTTAACCTGTTACTCCAATATTGTGATTTTATGCTTAACTTTTAATGCATTATAATCCATGTTCCTCTGTGCATTAAAAAAAAACAACCTAAAAAAAACCCCAACTTTTTCTGACGTCCCCAGACTGAGACAAGATGTTTGACACCATTTCCATCTCTGTACGTCCAGTGGTTTGGTTGCTGTGACAGGAATTTCATGTTAGCTTAGCATAAAGACTTGAAGTCTATGGGAGTCGTTAGCCTAGCTCTGTCAAAGTGAAAAAATAAACCTTACAGCAACTGAGAGGCTGTTTCATTTACACAATGGATCATGTGGATTTGAAATACACGTCTTGTAATTTAGTAAATCAGACAGCTTCAGAGATGCTGTATGGTTTATTGTTTCACTTTGAAGAAGCCAGGCTAACGACTCCCATAGACTTCAAGTCTTTATGCTAAGCTAACAAAATGCTACCCATAGGAACTGAACCACTGGAGGTACAGAGGTGAAAATGCCATCAAACATCTTGTCTCAGTCTGGGGAAGTCAGATATTTTGGGGCCACATTTTGCTGAAAACATTGGAGTATTCCTTTAAAGACAAAATTTTCTGATTTCGGTCGCATGAAACAATTTCAAAACCCAGTGGATGAACTTAAAAAATGCACTGTGCTCAAAGTGGAGGATATTTCACAAACCAGATAACTTCAAAAATGGTGGGAAATATTTTCTGAAATGCACGACTCATTCATGTTCCTGAAGCTTACGTGTGTGTGTGTGTGTGTGTGTGTGTGTGTGTGTGTGTCAGCTGTGAGACTTTCAGGGTGTGTCTCTGCGGGCGTGTGGGTGTGTCCACAGCTGACAGAGGCGGGATATTCAAGGAGGAACCTGTTTGTCTGCTTCAGGCCGGCTGTTGGTCCTCTTGGCCGGCGCTGCTGCTCGTCAGTCGTCAGTCGGCGCAGGAGCGGCCCGCAGAGCAAACAAACAGCATGGACTGATAACACGACAACAGCAGCAGCAGCTCGACAACACGGAAGAAAAGATAAAAAACTCAGAAAACAGACCAAAACCTGCCCTGATGGAGCCCCAGGTAAGACTCATTTCAGATGTTTTCCCAGCTGTGGCAGTGCAGAGTGTGTCGAGGTCGGAGGTGGACAGTGATGTC